>NC_083442.1:5215598-5328791 GCF_020745735.1 Hemiscyllium ocellatum | reverse complement strand
TTCTCAACTCCAATCTCCCGGTAAACCTTGATTCCCCCTTTACAATGAAGAACCTATCTATCTCAGTGTTAAATATACTCAGTGAGCTGGGCCTCCCCAGCCTTCAGTGGGAATGAATTCCACAGATTCCCCACTCTCTGGATCAACAAGTTTCTCCTTATCTCTGTTCTAAGATCTCTTCCCTTTACTCTGAGGCTGTGCCATTGGGTCCTGATCTCTCCGACCAAATGGAAACATCTTCCCAACATCCGCTCTGTCCAGGCCATTCAGTATTCTGTAAGTTTCTATTAGATCCCCCAGCCCCTCATCCTTCTGAACTCCATTGAGTATAGACCCAGAGTCCTCACACATTCCTCATGTGTTAAGCTTTTCATCACTGGGACCGTTCTTGTGAACCTCCTCTGAACATGTTCCAGGGTCAGTCCATCCTTCCTGAGATATGGGACCCAAACTGTGTACAATTCTCCAAATGTGGTCTGACCCCAGCTTTATAGAGCCTCAGAAATACATCCCTGCTTTTATAATCAAATGATCTCAAAATAAATGTCATCATTGCATTTACCATCCTAACTACTGACCCAACCTGCAGGTTTACCTGAGACAATCCTGGACGGGAACTCCCAAGTCTCTCTGCACTTCAGATTTCTGAATTTTCTCCCCATTTAGAAAATAGTCCATGTCTCTCTGCCTCTATTCCTCCGGCCCTTTGCAGTTTAATAACATCTTTCCTACAGCAGTCTGAACAGGATGGTATGCAGTCCTCCAAATGTGGTCTCACCAATGTCTTGTACAGCTGTAACTTGACGTCCCAACTCCTGGGGTCAGTGCTCTGCCCGATAAAGGCAAGCCTGCCTAATGCCTCCTTCACCACCCTGTGACCCTGCCTTCCTGTGGCACCACTTCCAAGGAACTATGTCCCTGCCCCCATTGGTCTCTCTGTTCAACAACACTCCCCAGGGCACTACCATTACCTGTGTACGTCCTGCATGTGCACACTCTCTCTCACTCGCACATGCACACTCTCACTTGTGTGAGCACACTCGCAATCTCTTGCTCACATGTGCACTGTCTCTCGCAAGTCACCAATTATTGATGCCCATTTAACTGTTCTCTGATATACTTCTTACACGTATTGGTTTCCTACTCACATTTGTTCATTTTGTGGTGTGCTAAACTGAAACTCCTTTTTATTGATTCCCTGTCCCTATTCTCCCATTTAGACTTGCTCTGCTCCAATTCTCTAATTTATTGGCACTCCCACTAATTTTCTAATGTAATGGCACTGTGTACCAAATCCATCTACTGATGCCCCACCAGTTCTTCCATTTACTCATACCCCGATACTCATTCTTCCATTTACTGACGCCCAATCCAACTCTACCATTTAGAGGTGCCCTACTCTAATTCACCCATTTACTGGTGCCAGGCCCCAATTCTCTCATTTAATCTCACTGTGCACCATGTCTTCCATTTAGTGTTTCCCTGCAACAAATCTCCCATGTCAGCTTCCACTACCAGTATTCTCTAATTATGGCCTGCCCTGCATCAAGTCTCTAAATTACCTTATTGCTGCACTGCGCCAATTCTCCCACTTTATGCTGCCCTGCACCGATTCTCCCATTTCATTTCTACCCTGCACCGATTCTCCCATTTAGTGTTACCGTACACTGATTCTCCCATTCAATGCTACCCTGCACCAATTCTCCTACTTAGTGCTACCCTGCAGTGATTCTCTCATTTTGCGCTGCATTGCATCAATCCTGTGGCAGTGGCTCATAACGCAGGGGTCTAAATTGAGGGTGTGTCGCATGATTAGTGGGTCAGTACTGAGATATTGGAGATCTATCACAGGATCAGTCCTGAGGGAGTGCTTCTTTGTCAGAGGGTCAAGTTTTGTCAAAGGATCAATACTGAGATTGTGCCTCATTGCATTGGGAACAGAATTGACGGTGGGCCGGTACTAATAGTGGAGCACACTGGGAGTGCCAGTGAGAGTACCTCAGTATTGAACCAGAAACATGGCTCAGGGATGGACAGGACTGGGAACTTACTGTTCCAGGATACAAATGGTATTGAAAGGATAGAAAAGGAGGCAAGAGAGGAGGAGGAATGGTGTTTTTAATAAAGGATGGTGTAACAACTGTACTTCGGGAGGATATTCCTGGAAATATATCCAGGGAAGTTACTTGGCTGGAATTAAGAAATAAGAAAGGGATGACCACTTTATTGGGATTGCATTATAGACCTCCTAATAGCCAGCAGGACATTGAGAAACAAGTTTGTCAGGAGATTTCAGCAATCTGTAAGAATAATAGGGTGGTTATGGTAGGAGATTTTAACTTTCCAAACTGGGACTGGGACAGCCAAAGTGTTCAGGGTTCAGATGGAGAGGAATTTGTTATTTGTGCACAAGAACATTTTCTGATTCAGTCTGTGGATGTATGTACGAGAGAAGGAGCAAAACTTGACCTATTCCTGTGAAACAGGGCAGGGAAGATGACTGAGGTGTCAGAGAGGGAGCAGTTTGGGACTAGCAACCCAGAAGTTTTAAAATAGTGATGGAAAAGGATAGACTAGATCGAAAAGTTGAATTTCTAAATTGGAGGAAGGCTAATTTTGACGGTATAGTCAAGAGTGTTGGTGTGAGTGTTGGCAGGCTCTTTCAAAAGTTGATTGGGGACAGATGTTTACAGGTAAAGGGACATCTGGAAAATGGGAAGCCTTCAAAAATGAGACTACGAAAGTCTACAGACTTGTTGTAAGGGTGAAAGGAAAGGCTGGTAAGTGTAGGGAATGCTGGGTGATGAGAGAAATTGAGGTTTTTGTTTACACAAAGAAGGAAGCACAGGTCAGGTATAGACAGAGGAGACTGAGTCAATCCTCAGATGGTTTTAAAGACAGTATGAGCATACACAAGAGGGAAATCAGGGGACAAAAAGAGGACATGAGATAGTTTTGGCAAATAGAGTGAAGGAGAATCCAAAGGGTTTTTACAAATACATTAAGGACAAAAGGGTAACTAGGGAGAGAATAGGGCCCCTCAAAAATCAGCAAGGCGGCCTTTGTGTGGAACAGGATGTCCATGTATTCCAAAAGGCAAGGACTGATTAGGGATAGTCAACATGGCTTTGTGTGTAGGAAATCATGTCTCACAACTTGATTGAGTTTTTTTGAAGGAGTAACAAAGGGGATGGATGAGGGCAGAGTGGTGGATGTGATCTATATCGACTTCAGTAAGGCGTACGACAAGATTCCCCATGGGAGACTGGTTAGCAATCTCATGGCATACAGGGAGAACTAGCCATGGGATACAGAACTGACTCAAGGGTAGAAGACAGAGGGTGGAGGTGGAGGGTTGGTTTTCAGACTGGAGGCCTGTGACCAGTGGAGTGCCACTAGGATCAGTGCTGGGTCCACTACTTTTCACCATAAACATAAGAGGTATAGTTAGTAAGTTTGCAGATGACACCAAAATTGGAGGTGTGCTGGACAGTGAAGAAGGTTACCTTAGATTACAATAGGATCAGATGGGCTAATGGGCTGGGAAGTGGCAGATGGAGTTTAATTGAGATGAATGTGAGGTGCTGTGTTTTGGGAAAGCAAATCTTAGCAGCGCTTAATGGTAAGATCCTAGGCAGTGTTGCTGAACAACGAGACCTTGGAGTGCAGGTTCACAGCTCCTTGAAAGTAGAGTCACAGGTAGATAGGATAGTGAAGAAGGCGTTTGGTATGCTTTCCTTTATCGGTCAGAGTATTGAGTACAGGAGTTGGGAGGTATGTTGCAGCTATACAGGACATTGGTCAGGCCACTGTTGGAATATTGCATGCAATTCTGGTCTCAGAAAGATGTTGTGAAACTTGAAAGGATTCAGAAAAGATTTATAAGGATGTTGCCAGGGTTGGAGGATTTGAGCTGTAGGGAGAGGTTGAATAGGCTAGGGCTGTTTTTTCCCTGGAATTCGGAGGCTGAGGTGGTGACTTTACAGAGGTTTATAAAATCATGAGCCGCATGGGTAGGGTTAATATTTAAGGTCTTTTCCCTGGGGTGGGGTGTTCGGAACTAGAGTGCACAGGTTTAGGGTGAGAGGGGAAAGATTATAAAAGAAACCAAAGGGGCAACGTTTTCACATAGTGGGTGGTACATGAATGGAATGAGCTGCCAGAGGAAGTGGTGGAGGTTGGTACAATTGCAACATTCAAAAGGCATCTGGATGGTAAATGAATAGGAAAGGCTTGGAGGGATATGGACCGGGTGCTATAAGGTGGGATGAGATTGGGTTGGGATATCTGGTCAGCATGGATGAGTTGGACCGAAGGATCTGTTTCCATGACTCTATGACTCTAAGTACTGGTGTACAGGAGTACCTGATCCAGTAATGCAGGGGCCTGGTCTCTGTCTCTGTCTCTCTCTCTCTCACTCTCTCACATATGCATGCGTGCACGCATGCACACACACATGCGCACACACACACTTACTGAGGGATAAGGAATGACCGAATAACATGAGTATTTTCAAATATCAAAACTCCATTAAGCAGTCCTGGGAGGGCAGTGTAGAGGGAGCGTAATTCTGTATCTAATTCTGTGCTGACCCTGCCCTGGGAGAGGTTGATGGGAATAAAGTAAAGGCAGCTTTACTGTGTATCTAACCCCAACCTGTCCCTATCATGGGAGTAGTTGACAATGTAGAGGTAGCTTTACTATTTATCATATTCCTGCCCTGAGAGTGTTTGATGGCGACAGTGTCAGGTGGTCTTTATTTGTAACATAGCAACAGGAGGAGGCCATTCAGCCCCTCGAGCCTGTTCCATCATTCAATGGGATCATGGTAGATCTGTGGCCTAACTCCACACTCCTTCCTTTGGCCGATATCCCTCAATATCTTCACTGAACAAAAATGTATCTCTCTCTGATTTAACCTGAACGACTGATCCAGCATCCACTGGTGTTTGTGGGAGAGAGTCCCAAACCTCTCCCACCCTTTGTGTGTCAAAGTGCTTCCTACCATCTCTCCTGAATACTGTGGGCCCTCATTCTCAGACTCTGCTCCCTCTCGGTCTACAATCTCCAACCTGTGGGAGTTGCTGATCTTGATCGATCCTGTCTCATCCTGTTTATACCTTGAAGGCTTTGATCAGATCACCCCTTAACTTTCTCAATTCTGGAGGAAAACGGCCTCATTTGTCGAGTGTCCCCTCAGAATGTAACCCCTGAGCTCCAGGATCATTCTTGTAAACCTCCTTTGTGCTCCCTCTCTGTACTCCAACCTGATACCCACACACTTGCTGACATTGAACTCCATCTAACACAGCTTTGCCCATTCACCCAGTCTATCAATCTCCCTTTGTAATGTTAAGGTACCATCTGCACTGTCTACAATGCTGCCTAACATTGCCCCTCACCCTGTGCTGTCCCTATCCTGTGTGTGTTTGATAGGAACAGTGCAGAGGGATCTATACCCTGTATATAACCCCATGCTGCACATGTCCTAGGAGTATTCGAGGCAGACAGTGTGGAGGGAGATTTACTGTGTATCTAGCCCCATGTTGTCCCTATCCTGGGAATGAATATGCCATTGGCTCAGGGACAGGAGACAGGATAGAGGGGAATGAGGGTTTCAGGTTGGAGGGAACTACAGGCACATACAAGTTGGAAACAGTAAAGGGCAATTATTCCCAGGTCACTGCAGAGTGTAATAATCTGATGCCTTTCCCTCACTATCGTCCTACAATCCCTGGTAAGATCTGTTCCCACACCATCCTAACTACTTACTGTGTTAGATACATTCATACATTGGCGATGGGTGGGGGTGCTCTTAAACCTGGGAATTTGCAGTGTAGCCTGCCTTCAAAATGCTCTTGCTCTCCCTTTCAAGTAATCTTTTCCCTCTTTTATCCTTAGGAATGTTTGTTTGGAAAGCTGCTATGTGAAGATCCAAAATGTTCGAGGCCAGGAAAGAACAACCTCCAGACGGGTACAAAGGCCTGAGGCCTAGTCGACAGGCTGCACCCATGGGGCCGACATGAATTGTGTGTTTATTTACCCCAAAGTTTAATCTCCTCTGGGAGGGGGAACCTGGGTTTTAGGGGCCTCTGGCTAACTGGCTCCTGTCAGATTGCAGCCCTGTCATTTTTAAAACTGGTTTGAAGCCTGAGGTTAAAGTATGTCCATCCCCTGGATCTGAGAGGCAGGACTCCCTGAGGGGCAATTAAAACCCAAATGATGTGACTCTCTCTAAAGACTTGTCATAAAGTCAGAGTAACATTGGTTACAGAGAGGGTGGGATGAGAAAATATGACAGTGAGAGAAAGATTTGAAAAATTGAGAGAGCAGGGGAAACAGAAGGGGAGAGAGAGGGAGAGGCATTTTGAGATTGTGAAATCTCTGTAATGTTTGATTCTGGAGTGACAGGAAATAATTAAACTGAAGCAGCATCACAGAGGGGGGAAATGATCAGAATAATTAGCTGCTGCATTGTTACATGTGGGATCTTGCTGTGCACCAGCTGCCCCAATGCTGTCATTGCAAGCAGTGAGTGTTTTAATCAGGTAACTGGGATTTCAAAGTTTCTCCAAAGCTTTGGAATGAAAACTCAGCTCATCACCCAGTATGTTTGTGTTTGGATGTCGCTGGGAAATTGTCTTTGTCACAGGGAAACCTGGGATCTTGCTGTGCTATCTCTCTGTAATGATTTTCCTCCTTTGCCTTTCAACTAATGTTGTCTCTTTCCTCCCATGGAATCTTGTTGGCCACTTGAAGATTCAAAGAGAGAAACTTTAGGATCAGGAGACCTTTGAACAAGAGCTTTCTCCAGAGGGGACACAGGCCTGAGGCCTGGTCGACAGGCTGCACCCTGTGGGGGCCCATGTGAGTTGTGTATTTATTTACTCTCAGGTTTAATCTCCTCTGGGGGGGGAGGAGTACCCTGGGTTTTAGGGACCTCTGGTTAACTGGCTCCTGTCGGATTATGGCCCCGTCATTTTTAAAACAAATTTGAAGCCTGGGGCTAAAGTAACCAGGAGAAAGTGAGGACTGCAGATGCTGGAGATCAGAGCTGAAAATGTGTTGCTGGAAAAGCGCAGCTGGTCAGGCAGCATCCAAGGAGCAGGAGAATCGACGTTTCGGGCATGAGACCTTCATGTCCGAAACGTCGATTCTCCTACTCCTTGGATCTCCCTGACCTGCTGCGCTTTTCCAGCAACACATTTTCAGCTAAAGTAACCAGGGCCCTGGGATCTGATACAAACACATCAATCCCCAATGAGTATCTGACAGACAGGACTCCCCAAGGAGGGAATTGAAATCTTAAATGAGAAACTCTATCTAAAGACTTGTTCTAATATCAGACTAATACTAATTGTGGGATTTTGCTGTGTCTCAAACCACCTGCAGAGTGGCCTATGTTGCAACAAGAGTCACCAAATGTGATAATCACACAGATAAGACACAGGTTGGCCAATTCCCTAAGTATCTGGGAGGGACTCTCTCTCTCTCTGTCTTTTATTGATTTTTGAAATAAATAAAACCGTCCCTCACTCAGCAATGTGACTCGTGGTTATTTGAAGTGGGGAAGATGGAAATATTTTGCAACACAAGGTGATTGTCTTTGAAACAAAGTGGTTAAAAAAACACAAGATGCAGACAGAGAGAGCGAGAGAGTGAGTGTGTGTGGGAAGGAGGGAGTGATAGAGGGATAAGATGTGTCTTTGTAGCTGAGCTGGGAAAGGGAGACAGGATCTGGGGGAGGGGGGAGAAAATGGGACTCTCCAATATCCCATCACCACCCAGCTCCAATCACTTCCTTCTAGAAAGTACCATCCACAAAATTAAATCCTAGGATGGATGAGGTGATTCGTTAAACAAGATTCCCAAATAAATCCACAGCCCCCTGTCGGATGTAAAGTGGGATTTGAGCGCATTCTGGAGCACGAAGGGGACTACCCTGTGGGATCGCACTGTGCATCAATGGCCCATCCTGTGACTTGTCATCATTTTAATGGGGAGGGGTGTGGAGGACAGGATGTGGGATTCCAGGCAGGGAAAGACAGACAGAGAGAGACTCATGATCAGCAACTGAATTTGGAAAGTGCTGGTATTATTGGGATCTTGCTGTATGAAAATTACAGGGGGGGCATTATGCTTGTGGAGCAGTTGTTGCTGGAGGGATGGGAGTCGTTCTGACAGGGGGTAAAGAAGATGAAATACCCCAGGTATGCCACACCCCAGCTGCCTGTGGGATCTTGCTGTGCACCCCTCAGCCTGCGGGTTGCCCCTTACACATCACAGGAACCTGTCTACAGGGCCCAGGCTCCGTTTGCTGATGGTCTGATAGTGGGTGTATCATCCCTCCTTTCCCAAGTCCAGACCCCTCCACCTCTACTCCCCCTCCCCCCACAATGTGATAGTGACGGGGCTAGTGTCTACAGGACAGGGCGGGGAGATGGGAACACACTTTAAATGGGAGGGAGGGGAGGGGAGGGCATTTCAATCAGAACTTAAGGGGGAATGGAGAGAGAGAGAGACCAACCCATTCTCGAGAGCAGGAGGAAGCTGAGCGGAGAGATGGAGAGGGGGATTGGGACAGGGAGAGTGGGGTGAGAAGAGAGAAAATGAGAGAGGGAGACAGATGGAAGGAGTGAAGGAGAGAGAGAGTGTGTGAGGGAAGGAGGAAGAGAGGGAGAGAAGCAGCTGGAGGGGGCAGGTTAAATATGGAGGGAGGGACAAGATCCAGGCTCTGAGACCGACTCCCTTCCATCGAGTCTCAGAAAATAAACCCTTGGGGTGGGGGCTCAGTCAGAAAGCATTTACCCCTGGGTCCCAGTGAAATCTGGAAGAGGTCATACTCGTTTATCGTCTGGAGAATGTTACAGAGACAAGCAGGAGTGAAATCTGGAAGAGGTAATAGTTGTTTATGGTCTGCAGGGTGTTGCAGATTGAAGCAGGAGTGAAAAATGGAAGAGGTAATTCAGTTTTATAGTCTGGGGAATGTTACAGAGTCAAGCAGGAATGAAATCTGCAAGAGCTAATAGTTGTTTATTATCTGCAGGATATTACAGACAGAAGTAGGAGTGAAATCTGGAAGAAGTAATAATTGTTTATGGTCTGCAGAATGTTACAGAGACAAGCAGGAGTGAAATCCAGAAGAGGTATTAGTTGTTTATGATTTGCCGGATGTTGCAGAATCAAGCAGGAGTGAGAAGTGAAAGTGGCAATACAGAGGTTGCATTTGATTATAGTCTGCAGAATGTTACAGACACAAGCAGGTGTGAAATCTGGAAGTGGTAATAGTTGTTTTCATCTGCAGGATGTTAAACGGTCAAGCAGGATTGAAATCTGGAAGAAGTTATAGTTGTTTGCGGTTTGCAGGATGTTATAGACACAAGGAGGAGTGCGATCGAAAAGAGGTAATAGATTTTTATGGTCTGCAGAATGTTGCAGAGACAAGCCAGAGTGAAATTGGGTAGAGGTAATAGCTGAGTATGGTTTCAGGATGCTACAGAGACAAGCAGGAGTGAAATGTGGAAGCGGTAATTGTTGTTTATGATCTGCAGCTTGGTACAGTGATAAACAGGACGGAAATCTGGAAGATGTTATAATTAATTATGGTCTGCAGAATGTTACAGAGACAAGCAGGAATGAAATCGGAAACAGGTAATATTTATTTATGACCTGCAGGATTTTACAGATACAAAAAGGAATGAAATCTGGAAGATGTAATCGTTGTTTATGGTCTTCAGGATATTACAGAGACAAGCCGGAGTGAAATCTGGAGGAGGTCAGAGATGTATATGGTCTGCAGTATTTTAAAGAGGTAAGCAGGAGTGAAATCTGTAAGAGGTAATAATTGTTTATGGTCAGCAGTATGTTACAGAGACAAGCAGGAGTGAAATCTAGAGGAGGCCATAGATGTGTATGGTCTTCAGGATGTTACACAGATATTACAGAGAAAAGCAGGAGTGAAATCTAGAAGAGGTAATACTTTTTTATGGTCTGGAGAATGTTACAGAGGCAAGCAGGAAGGAAATCTGGATGAGGTCATAATTGTTTATAATCTGCAGGATATTACAGGGACAAGCAGGAGTGAAATCTGGTAGAAGGAATAGTTGTTTATAATCTGCAGAATGTTACAGAGACAAGCAGGAATGAAATCTAGAGGAGGTTATAGATGTGTATGGTCTTCAGGATGTTACACAGACAGGCAGGTGTGAAATTTTGAAGAGGTACTATTTAATTATAGTCTGCCGGATGTTGCAGAGACAAGCAGGAGTGAAATCTGGTAGAGGTAATAGTTGGTTATGGTCTGCAGGGTGTTGCAGATTCAAGCAGCAGTGAAAAGTGGAAGTGATAATACAGATGTTGAATTTTTTTATCGTCTGCAGAATGTTAGAGACACAAGCAGGTGTGAAAACTGGAAGGGGTAATAGTTGTTTATCATCTGCAGGATATTACAGGATCAAGCAGGAATGAAATCTGAAAGATGTAATAGTTGCTGGTGGTCTGCAGGATGTTATAGAGACAAGCAGGAGTGAAATCTGGAAGAGGTAATAGTTGTTTATAGTCTGCCAAATGTTATAGGCAGAAGCAGGAGTGAAATCGGCAAGGTGTAGGAGTTGTTTGTGGCCTGCAGAATGTTACAGAGACAAGCCGGAGTGAAATCTGGAAGAGGTTCAAGTGGTTTATAATCTGCCAGATGTTGCAGCGACAAGCAGGGATGACGTATGGATGATGTAATGGTTGTTCATAATCTGCAGGATGGCACAGAGACAAGCAGGAATGAAATCTGGAAGAGGTGATAATTGTTTATGGTCTGCAGGATGTTGGAGAGGTAAGCAGGAATGAAATCTGGGAGAGGTGATAGTTGTTTATGGCCTGCAGGATTTTACAGAGTAAAGCAGGAGTGCAAAATGAAAGTGTTAATCCTTTTCTATGGCCTGGAGAATGTTACAGAGACGAGCAGGAATGAAATCCAGAAGAGGTAAAATTTGATTATGTTCTGCAGGATGTTGCAGATTCAAGCTGGAGTGAAAAATGCAAGTGGTCATACATTTTTATAGTCTGTAGAATGTTACAGAGTCAAGCAGTAATGAAATCTGGAAGAGATAATAGTTGTTTATAATCTGCAGGATATTACAGAAACAAGCAGGAGTGAAATCTGGGTGACACTATAGTTGGTTAGGGTTTCAAAGATTTTACAGGGACACGCAGGACTGAAATCTGGTAGAGGTATTAGTTGGTTATAATCTGTAGAATGTTACAGAGACAAGCAGGAATGAAATCTAGCAGTGTCCGTCGATGTATATGGTCTGTAGGATGTTACACAAACAAGCAGGAGTGGAATCTGGAAGAGGTTGCAATTGTTTTTAGTCTGCCGAATGTTATAGACACAAGCAGGAATGAAATCTAGAAGAGGTAATAGTTGTTTATAATCTGCAGGACGTTGCAGAGGTAAGCAGGAATGAAATCTGGGAGAGGGGTTAGTTTTTTTATGGTCTACAGGATGTTGCAGAATCAAGCAGGAGTTGAAAATAAAAGAAGTAATACATTTTTATGCTCTGGGGAGTGTTACAGAGGCAAGCAGGAATTAAATCTAGAAGAGGCAATCTACAGTATGTTACCGAGACAAACAGGAGTGAAATCTGGAAGAGGTAATAGTTGTTTGTGGCCTGCAGAATGTTACAGAGACAAGCCGGAGTGAAACCTGGAAGAGGTTCAGGTTGTTTATAATCTCCCAGTTGTTACAGCGACAAGCAGGGGTGACATATGGAAGAGGTAATAGTTGTTTATGTTCTGCAGGATGGCAGAGAGACACGCAGGAATGAAATCTGTATGAGGTAATACTTGTTTATAATCTTAACGATGTTGCAGAGTCAAACAGGAGTGAAATATGGAAGTGGTAATAGTTGTTTCTGGTCTGCAGAATTTTACAGGGACAAGCAGGAATGGAATCTAGCAGAGGTAATAGCTGTTTATAATCTGCCGGAAGTTACAGTAACAATTCGGAGTGAAATCTGTTCTAGGTAATTGTTGTCAATGATCAGCATGATGTTACAGAAACAAGCAAGAGTGAAATCTAAAAGAGGTAATAACTGTTTATGGTCTGCAGGAAGATACAGGGTCAAACAGGAGTGAGATATCGCAGAGGTAATAGTTGTTTATAATCTGGGGTATGTTATAGAGAATGTCTGCAGGATGTACAGAGACATCCAGGAGTGAAATCTGGAAGAGGTAATAGTTGTTTATGGTCTAGAGAATGTTACAGTGAAAAGCAGGAATGAAATCTGGAAGAGGTAATAGCTGTTTATGGTCTGCAGGATGTTACAATGAAAAGCAGGAGTGAAATCTGGGTGACAATATAGTTCATTAGGGTTTCAAAGATTTTACACAGACAATCAGGAGTAAATTCTGGAAGATGTAATAGTTGTTTATAATCTGCAGCATGTTACAGGGTCAGACTGGAGTGAAATATGGAATAGGTAATAGGTGTTTATGATCTTGAAGGTGTTACATAGAAAAGCAGGAGTGAAATCTGGGAGAGGTGATAGCTGTTTATGGTCTGCAGGATGATAGAGATAAGCAGTAGTGAAATCTGGAAGTGGTAATAGTGGTTTATGATCTCCTGCATGGTACAGAGACAAGCAGGAACAAAGTCTGGAAGATGTAAAAGTTGTTTATTGTTTGTAGTATTTTACAGAGACAAGCCGGAATGAAATCTGAAAAGGTAATCATTGTTTATGGTCTGCAGGATGTTACAGGGTCAAACAGGAGTGAAATCTGGAAGAGGTTGCATTTGTTTTTAGTCTGCCGAATGTTATAGACTGTTGGGACAGATCCTCTGTCCCCGTGTTCGTTTGGAGGAGAGAGACACCGGGTCTGATTAAAAGTATAAATAGGTTTAATGAGAGAGAATCGTACACAGTACAGTGAGGTGTCTAGCTCACTGGAGAAGGCGCGTTCTGCCTATTTTTTTAATTTGTCTATCCTTTTGTTCTCTCACATTCCAGACTTACATCCTTATTTGGTAAAATGCAGAATTTTCGTATGTCATTGGTTCTCACCTGATAACGTTCTATTACCTCAGTTTGAGCTACGTGTGTTTAGACACGGCTCCAATGTCCTGTTATCTCTCACCCTCCCTGGGGTCTCTTCAGGCTATGCCATCAGCTTTTCAGTCTGTTCTTAGTGTAATGGCTTACTGTTGTCTAGTGAAGCTAACAAGTTCCAGACTTGCTAATACTACCTTACATGAGCACTACCTAACAATAAAGTTTCTTACACTGCCTAACCTTAATAATGGATCCCAACACTCCCTCCGTTGGCCTCGAAAGAGGCCACACAAAATACAGCAGTTCGCGCGCAGCAGTCAGGACCCGGATGGTCGGTGAGCGCCCCTCCGTCGCTCCTTTGCAAGACCGACCAATTAGCTTAACCCGGCTTGTCTGACTCTAGGGAGACATAGTTATAGGGGATAGGAGTCCCTAAGCAGCATACAACTTTACAAAGCAATCCGCGTCGCAAAAAATCCCTACTCCAGGCGCCTCTCCAGTTCGCATACAATCGTTAAGGCACGAGAAGCAGTGAAATAATACGTAACAGACATAAGCACTCAGAATTCGTAACATGGGGGTGGGAGGTCCCCCTCCATCTCAAATTCGGCCATGCCAACTGTCGCACAGGGAGCGCCTGCGCACACCTGCTGTACAGCTTGATAAGGTGGGGGTGAAGAAAGGTGGTCATCCTTGCCTGTAAGGGCTCGGTCGATAGTTCGAGTTACAAGTGTCCTGCACGGAGAGTCGTACCGCAAAGCGCAGACCCAGCCCTGTGAGAAGATGACCAGTCCGCCTTGGTTCAGACATCATCACCACCACTCTCCGTCTCCTCTCTGGGAGCGCCCTCCGCCAGTGATTGTTCTTTTGGAGATCTGGAACAGTGTGAAAAGTGGTGCCAGTTGTTGTCCCCCTCCCTGTCCACCCGTTATCCCTTCTTCTGTGGCCCCTCTAACACTGTCTCCCTGTGTGCGCCTCCCTTCAAAATCCTGAGCCACCAATCTTGTTTCAGTATCAAATGTCCTTCCACAATAATGGCATCCTGCCTGTGGAGACCTTCGTCTCTGCCCCTGTTGCTCAAACTCTCTATCAAATGCTCCTCCTTGTCTCTCCCTACTCCCTTTCTTCTCTGCCCTACATGCTATCACTCGCTGCTCCGGTTGCTCACTTTTGGCTGCATTCTTCTCCTAATTACCTCATCAACCGCAGCTACCATCATTTACGCGTTCTGCTCCTGTCACTCGTCCTTTCTCTCTTTACAAACACTTTCTGTGCCCCTCCTAACAATTCATTTAATGGATTTATCCCACTTCACCCTTCTATCTTCCGTATCTTTCCCTATCCAGCATCCCCATATAAGTCTCCTTTCTCCCGCAGTAAATAGTATATTCAAAATAGACATCAACTCAGCCCACAAATACAGACTGGGCCTCAAAAATAAATTAACTTGTTCTGACAATCCTATCGGATTCTCAACCAGGACCATCATTTCCTTTTAAATGTTCCGACCTCCCCACTGGTGAGGGGGTCACACACAAACCCAATCTCCTTGTCCCCTATCAACACTTCCCGAAGGGGACAAGTCGATATGTTCTTCCCTGTTTCTTTCTTTTAAGAAATTTTCCAATGTTCCTATCTTCCCATATGCTCAAACACCAATTTATCAATTCATGCTTGACTAACTTTAAAGCCTGTTCCTAACTTGTAAACATATTTATATATTTACGTCCATTTATTCAGTGTTTAATATTTAAAATGTAAAATGCGTACAGTTCCCAATTTTGAAATCCACTGTAATCGTCCAGATTTAGTACCCTAATTTAGATCCAAAATTAGTTCTCTTATGTACTCCTGACCAATCATTTCTCAATTACAATACTTTAGGTCGTAAAAATAATCAGAGCTATCTTACAACAATTCGTCAATTCAAGTTAAAAACTTCTAACGCATGCACAATGGTCGAATCCAAGGTCACAGATAATAACCATGGAAACTTTCATTTTTACAACTACCCACTGTCGAACGAAACTTCGACTGTCCTTCATATATTGCTTTTATGTAAAAATAAAAGAGGTTAGTAAGAAAAGTAGTTAAGGAGTCATGACTCATAAAAGAACAGGAGTTATTAGCCTTAAAAAATCATGTTAAGTTCTCATAAAAAGAAATCACTTTAAACAGCAGTCCCGGAACTCAAGCTCTAGAAACAAAAACAAGAATTCAATCACCAAACAAACAGATGCATCTAAATCATGTTAAACAACCATAACAATCACATCCAAAACAGTCCCGGGACTTACGCCCTAGGTGACAAGACTTAAACATTCAATCACTATCAAACAGATGAATTCAAGCCAGAGCACAAAGTGTTAAACTGTGTGTTAGCAGAGAAGCTTTCAGCCAGTCTCTCTCTTTTACACAGACACACCGCTGACGCACGCAGCAATAGCTTTCTCTCTCTCTTTGGGCAACAATACAGGCTTTTTTTTTACAGACTCACACACAGATTTCCACACACAGAAACTCTCTTTCTCACACAGACTTTTACAAACACAGAAATACTTATACACACACAGATTTTTACACACCCAGAGACTCTATCTTTCTCAAAAACAGACTCCCTCTCACAAACACACAGTCGCTCTGTCCGTAACTCTGTGTCTGTCTCTGTCCCCTGTCCTCTGTCTTTGTCTCTCTCTCCTTCGACTCCTGACAAAGCCTGTTCCAGTCAACACTGTCCTCTGGTCAGGGGAAGTATACACTTTACCCTAAATTCGTCAGCGCGGGGGTAAGTATACGCTTTACCCAGATTCGTCAGCGCAAGGGGAAGCATACGCTTCACCCAAACTCGTCAGCACAGGGGAAGTATCCACTTTACCCCAACCCAGTCCAAAGCGCAGGGGAAGTGTCCGCTTTACCCCAAAACTATCTCTTCACCAAAACTTCGCAGCGCTGCATCCAAAAATGACTCACCACTCTTGATCACCGGTTCACTCTACTTACTCATCTCTAGGACTTTCATTCCTTGACCCAGAGACTTTCGTTACTATAAAACAAAATGGTTCAATTCTCTCTCGGGCTGACAAGCCCAGAATTTCAGTTGGCAAAGAGTTGTTAGACGCCAAACAAAATAAGAATTTAGTGTATTCAAATCCCTACTGGAGATCTTTTGTATAAAGGGCGTCTCCGAGCCCGATTAGGAGTGGCTGGCCGTCCGGCGAGCTCTCAATCCCTGCCAACAGGCGTGTCTCTAGTCCTATGTCCTGCCGCGGTCGCCATCTGTTGGGACAGATCCTCTGTCCCCGTGTTTGTTTGGAGGAGAGAGACACCAGGTCTGATTAAAAGTATAAACAGGTTTAATGAGAGAGAATCGTACACAGTACAGTGAGGTGTCTAGCTCACTGGAGAAGGCGCGTTCTGCCTATTTTTTTAATTTGTCTGTCCTTTTGTTCTCTCACATTCCAGACTTACATCCTTATTTGGTAAAATGCAGAATTTTCGTATGTCATTGGTTCTCACCTGATAACGTTCTATTACCTCAGTTTGAGCTACGTGCGTTTAGACACGGCTCCAATGTCCTGTTATCTCTCACCCTCCCTGGGGTCTCTTCAGGCTATGCCATCAGCTTTTCAGTCTGTTCTTAGTGTAACATAATGGCTTACTGTTGTCTAGTGAAGCTAACAAGTTCCAGACTTGCTAATACTACCTTACATGAGCACTACCTAACAATAAAGTTTCTTACACTACCTAACCTTAATAATGGATCCCAACAAGACACAAGCAGGAATGAAATCTAGAAGAGGGAATAGTTGTTTATAATCTGCAGGACGTTGCAGAGGTAAGCAGGAATGAAATCTGGTAGAGGGGTTAGTTTTTTTATGGTCTACAGGATGTTGCAGAATCAAGCAGGAGTTAAAAATAAAAGAGGTAATACTTTTTTATGCTCTGGGGAATGTTACAGAGGCAAGCAGGAATGAAATCTAGAAGAGGCAATCTACAGGATGTTACCGAGACAAGCAGGAGTGAAATCTGGAAGAGGTAATAGTTGTTTGTGGTCTGCAGAATGTTACAGAGACAAGCCGGAGTGAAACCTGGAAGAGGTTCAGGTTGTTTATAATCTCCCAGTTGTTACAACGACAAGCAGGGGTGACATATGGAAGAGGTAATAGTTGTTTATGATCTGCAGGATGGCAGAGAGACACGCAGGAATGAAATCTGTATGAGGTAATACTTGTTTATAATCTTAACGATGTTGCAGAGTCAAACAGGAGTGAAATATGGAAGTGGTAATAGTTGTTTCTGATCTGCAGACTTTTACAGGGACAAGCAGGAATGGAATCTAGCAGAGGTAATAGCTGTTTATAATCTGCCGGACGTTACAGTAACAATTCGGAGTGAAATCTGTTCTAGGTAATTGTTGTCAATGATCAGCATGATGTTACAGAAACAAGCAAGAGTGAAATCTAAAAGAGGTAATAACTGTTTATGGTCTGCAGGAAGATACAGGGTCAAACAGGAGTGAAATATCGCAGAGGTAATAGTTGTTTATAATCTGGGGTATGTTATAGAGAATGTCTGCAGGATTTACAGAGACATTCAGGAGTGAAATCTGGAAGAGGTAATAGTTGTTTATGGTCTAGAGAATGTTACAGTGAAAAGCAGGAATGAAATCTGGAAGAGGTAATAGTTGTTTATGGTCTGCAGGATGTTACAATGAAAAGCAGGAGTGAAATCTGGGTGACGATATAGTTCATTAGGGTTTCAAAGATTTTACACAGACAATCAGGAGTAAATTCTGGAAGATGTAATAGTTGTTTATAATCTGCAGCATGTTACAGGGTCAGACTGGAGTGAAATATGGAATAGGTAATAGGTGTTTATGATCTTGAAGATGTTACATAGAAAAGCAGGAGTGAAATCTGGGAGAGGTGATAGCTGTTTATGGTCTGCAGGATGATAGAGATAAGCAGTAGTGACATCTGGAAGTGGTAATTGTGGTTTATGATCTCCTGCATGGTACAGAGACAAGCAGGAACAAAGTCTGGAAGATGTAAAAGTTGTTTATTGTTTGTAGTATTTCACAGAGACAAGCCGGAATGAAATCTGAAAAGGTAATCATTGTTTATGGTCTGCAGGATGTTACAGGGTCAAACAGGAGTGAAATCTGGAAGAATTAATTTTTTTAAGAGTCTGCAGGATGATACAGTGACAAGTAGGAGTGAAATCTGGAAGAGATAATAGTTGTTTATGGTCTGCAGATGTTACAGGGTCAAACAGGAGTGAAATATGGCAGAGGTAATGGTTGTTTGTGGTCTGCAGAATTTCACAGGGACAAGCAGGAATGAAATCTAGAAGAGCTCATACTTGTTTATGGTCTGCAGGATTTTATAGCGAGAAGCAGGAGTGAAATCTGGAAGAGGTGATAGTTGTTTATAAGCTGCAGTAATTTACAGAAACAAGCTGGAATGAAATCTGCAAGTGGTAATAGTTGTTTATGATCAGCATGATGTTCCAGGGACATGCAGGAATGAAATTGAGAAGAGAATAATAGTTGTTTGTATTCTGCATAATGTTACAGAGACATGCAGAAATGAAATCAGGAAGACGTAATAATTGTTTCTGGACTGCAGGATTTTACAGACAATCAGGAGTGAAATCCGGAAGAGGTAATATTGGTTTTTTATCTGAAGCATGGTACAGAGACAAGCAGGAATGAATTCTCGAATTCTCGAAACATAATAATTGTTTATAGTCTTCAGTATGTTACAGAGACAAGCAGGAGTGATATCTGGAAGAGTAATTAATACTTTATGATCTGCAGGATGTTACAGGGACAAGCAGGAATGAAATCTGGACGAGGTAATAGTTGTTTATAATCTGGAGAATGTTACAGAGTCAATGTGGAATGAAACCTGGAAGAGGTAATAGCTGTTTAGCGTCTGCACAATTTTACAGGGACAAGCAGGAATGAAATCTGGAAGAGCTCATACTTATGGTCTGCAGGATGTTACACTGACAAGCAGGAGTGAAATCCGAATGAGGTAATAGCTGATTAGGGTTACAAAGATTTTACAGAGACAAGCAGGAGTGAGATCTGTAGAGGTAATAGTTGTTTATAATCCACAGGTTGTTACAAACAGAAGCAGGAGTGACATCTGGAAGATGTAATAGTTATTTATAGTCTGCAGGATGATACAGAGACAAGCAGGAGTGACATCTGGGAGTGGTAATAGTGGTTTATGATCTCCTGCGTGGGACAGGGACAAGCAGGAACAAAGTCTGGAAAATGTAAAAGTTGTTCATTGTTTGCAGTATTTTACAGAGACAAGCCGGAATGAAGTCTGGAAGAGGTAATAGGTGTTTACATTCTGCAGGATGTTACAGCGTCAAACAGGAGTGAAATCTGGAAGAGGTAATAGGTGTTTATGGTCTGCAGGATGATACATAGTCAAGCAGGAGTGAAATCTGGAAGAAGTGATAATTGTTTATAAGCTGCAGTAATTTACAGAAACAAGCTGGAATGAAATCTGCAAGTGGTAATAGTTGTTTATGATCAGCATGATGTTCCAGGGACATGCAGGAATGAAATTGAAAAGAGAATAATAGTTGTTTGTAATCTGCATAATGTTACAGAGACATGCAGAAATGAAATCAGGAAGACGTAATAATTGTTTCTGGACTGCAGGATTTTACAGACAATCAGGAGTGAAATCTGGAAGAGGTAATATTGGTACAGGGACAAGCAGGAATGAAGTCTGGAAGAGGTAATAGTTGTTTATAATCTACAGGATGTTACAGAGTCAGGGCTGGAGGATTTGAGCTATAGGGAGAGGCTGAACAGGCTGGGGCTGTTTTCCCTGGAGGCTGAAGTGTGATCTTATAGAGGTTTACAAAAATATAGGGGGTATGGATCAGGTAAATAGACAAAGTCTTTTCCCTGGGGTCATGGAGTCCAGAACTAGAGGGCATAGGTTTAGGGTGAGAGGGGAAAGATATAAAAGAGACCTAAGGGACACCCTTTTCACACAGAGGGTGGTATCTGTATGGAATGAGATGCCAGAGGAAGTGGTGGAGACTGGCACAATTGCAACATTTAAGAGGCATTTGCATGGGTATATGAATAAGAAGGGTTTGGAGGGCCACGCGCCGGGTGCTGGCAGGTGCGACTAGATTGGGTTGGGATATCTGGTCAGCATGGATGGGTTGGACTGAAGGGTCTGTTTCCGTGCTGTACATCTCTATGACTCTATGAGGTAATAGTTGTTTATAATCTGCAGACTGTTACAGAGATGATCAGGAGTGAAATCTGGAAGAGGTAATAGTTGTTTATGGTCTGCGGGATGTTACACAGACAATCAGGAGTGAAATCTGGAAGAGATAATAGTAGTCTGACCCACTTGTGGGAAGAAGGCACAGTGTTTCGAGTCCCGTGATAGAATTCTGTAGTTTATTGATTTATCCTCAGACTTCAGTATTGATCACCTGATTTCCTGGTATATCTCACTGATCTAGAATTGGTTGGACTATATTCAACTGCAGACGTTAAAACATGAATCACTGCTTTTGGGAGAGTTATCTGTATACTGCAGGGAAATGTTCATCATCTGGTCAGTTGGACAAAAACCCTGTGAAATGGAATTCCATCTGGAGATTGGTGAGATTCAGGAAGAGGTCACTTGTTATGGATCTGTCATCCTTTCTACAGACAGGTCAACATGAAACTACAGACAGATCGGAGCTGTCCCCTCAAGCAACATATCGTCCTGTTCCAAGAACACTGAAAGTAGTTGGAATTTTGAGCAAATCGGTTACAATCGTTGTCCAGAATTCCATGTGAAACTATCTATTTTACTGGATTCACCTTTGCCAAGTGTGTGTTTTATGGAGTGTTACTAAACTGGAAAAGTTGCTGCTCAGTAGTTAATTAATCTGTCAGCCAGTTAGGTTTCCAATAGAGTTAGGTTATTCCAATATTTCTTTCTTTTGTTTGTATTTTATCGATAGTGTGGAGTAAAGTGTGTTTTACTTCAAGCCTGGCAGTTTTCACAATTGAATTACAATGCCTTACACTTACCTTTAGAGAAAAGTTTTTTAAAAACCATTTTCTTAATATATTTTCGGGGGGGTTGGTTTGTTTCATATAATTATCAATGTCTGTCCATAAATGTGCCCACAATTCTGAACAATGACATGTACAGAACAGAGGAGAAGACACAGACAGATTAATCATTATTACCTCGGACAGGAGTTATTTTGGAATGATATTCCTTAGACCGGACACTATTGGAGAATGCACATTTCCCGGGAGACTGAGAGATCACTAACAGAGTGGAAGCTGGAGAGTCAGGAACAGAACAACAGGGACAGTCCGCTCTGTTCACTGACCCTTCACCCCTCAGTGAATCCAGTGCCAGGAATGCCTGCTATTAGTCAGACTGACAGAATGTGATCAGACGCACACACTGTCCTTCCACATCATCAATATCGCCCAGCTCCCACCCTGTCTCAGCTCATTTGCCCCTCTGCCATCTTCAATATTTTAATCAGGGCAGCATTAAGGGCCGTGCTTTGAGCTGAGCTGTCTTACCTTCTATACTCTCTCTCTAAACGGCTCCAATTCCCCCTGATCCCTCTCCGGTTTAAGATGCTCCTTGACATCTGCCCCAATGAATGAGGTAGACCGTCACCTGACCCAATATCCCCTTCCGTGGGTCAACATCTCCAGGATTACAAACACAGTCCTGCAAATCCAGGAGAGCTGAACCCCAACATGGAGATTGTTGGGGAAACTCAGCAGGCCCGGTAGGATCTGTGGGGAGAAAGCAGAGGGAACTTTTTAAGTCCAATGATTCTCCTTCAGAGCTGAGGGATTCTGATGCTGATGCTGCCAGACTTGCTGAGCTTCGCCAGCTATTTCTGTTTTGATTTCAGCCCCAATTCAGTGATGATGGCGGTGTTGTTAAGTGTATTTGAGAATAGCAAGCACCCAGCTGGCAGGAGGATGGGGGTATAGTCGGCAGCATGGCTGTCTTCCAAGCAGTTGGTAGGGGTTCGGATCTCAGCCATCGCACGGTGGCACCTTTGAAGCGATGTTCAATGGAAAACCCCGAGATGAAGTCAATGAGATCCATCTGTCTGAAGTTTTCCAAACGTTTTAGGATGGGATACCAGCTGCTGTTACGCTTCCAGAGCGGGCAAAACTCTGAGAGATTCTCTAAATGGTGATTTGAACAGTGAGTGATTAATCCAGGAGGGTCAGCATGGGGTTCTCAGTGAAGGCTGTACCTTGCTCAGTTTGGGAGAATTTCTTTAAACGAAAAAGATTAATCGATGGAGAGAGTGTTTGTGATGGGGATAAAATGGATGATAGGAATTGTGCTGCATTTGTGTGTCTGGATAAACTCAATGAGGAGAGCGCTAGACCCTCCGATCTAAGCTGGTTCAAGCATCCTTCAGGCACAACGTTGATTGGGCTTCACTGAGACAAACCCGAAACGCCGTGTGGCTGCTTTCCGTGCTGTCATCTGTCTCCAAGTCCCTGGCTCTATCTGACGGTGTGTTCAACAAGGGAAACTGACAGGTTACATTGATCATGGTGAAAGGTAAGGACGGACAGGTGATGCCTGGCAAAGGAACCAATTGTCCATGAGGAAACAGGATTTGTGCCACAATCTGTCCAACACTGACATTTACATTCTCCTTTTTATTTATAGTCAGATTAATTCAGGGAAATAAAATGGGGAATTACCGGGAATTAGAGCTCATTTAATGAAAGGTAGGTGGTGAAATTAGCCAGATTATCAGTGCAGAGAGCCCTCACAAATACAATGTGTGTATTAGTTTGTTCAGTACTGTAACAGCTGTAGCATTCTATGATTCTGAATGATGATGGATTATCCCAAATCTCCACTTCCCTTTCAACTGCTGTAACGGGCTGTAATTCTCTGTTCCTGCAGACACGGTTGGAACTGAAGGAACCTGGGCAATTTCAAAAGGCCACATCATGACAATGTCTCCACCAGGGTGAGGTGTTTCTGGCCAGATTGATAACAATGTTAGCTGCCAATTACACAGAGGGAGGGTTCTATTGGGCAGATTTGACACAAAGTCAGAGTGAGGTAATGGTGTTCTCAGTGACTCACTGATGTGAACAGACCAAATAGCACATTGTGGTGCACTGTGTGTGGCAGTTTGAGAGGAACCACTCCAGCAGAATGACACATTCCCCGTTGACAGTGTCTCGATCTTGAAAGCCCACAATTATGTGTGAATCTGAGTCAGTGCAAAGGCTGTCCCTTACATTCCAATTGATCTGCCCGTCTGAAACAAGCTCATTTCTGTCACTGTTGTACAGGGCACCAAGTGTGTCTCCATACTGTTCCATTCCCAATGTGGTTCAATACTATCCACTTCTCCCTGGGCCGGGGCAGATTCTCTTTGGTTTCTCGGCTTCTGGTTTGGGACGCGGAGGTTCCATCTGTGCTCCCAATATGACCTGACCTGCCAAACATTTCTGAGCCAATACTGATGTCAGCAACTGCTTATGAATTGTGGTCTTGAAGTACTTGGGGGTAGGCCGCACTTATTGTGTTGCATGTAGACCTGAGCACCGAACTTTTCAAGGGATGTGTGAACGCGCACAGCTTTAAAAGAATTGTCCCAGGAATGTGGATATCAGCGATGTTGGTATCTTGGAGAAGCTGGGCATTTCTGTTTGGTTTGGAAGTGATTTTATTTAATAGGTGTCCTCAAAATTGTGGGTCACCTGGCCCAATAAAATGGAGTTAAGCTAACCCCCTCCCAGAGAGGAGGAAGTCAAACGGACACTCAGGTTATTGTCAAAACAGCAAATGGCAGAATGAGATGATTCCAAAAAAAAGCATAGAATACTTTGTGAGGAGCTAAAATGATCCGTCTGAGCCTGGTTTGGAACTAGATTATACCAGAACGGTATTGAATCAGCAACTGGGAAAAGCAAATCCATGTCACGGCAGGAGGGTGACAATGAGGGGACCTGAATTTCTCCAACACAGAGATGGGACGGACATGGTACAATGACAGGTCAACTACATTCCTACAAGTAATCTAGGATGATGGGAATTATCTGAGACATCGGTAATGACAGCCCATGGTAGAGCTACGGTAGAGGGCTCGCTAATGTCAGAGATTCATACAATAAATGGTCATGACTGACATCACGGAGACAATGTGAGGTACATTCCCTCAACACCATGTTGCTGGATAAAAATCCAACACAAATTAGAAAGCAAATTTCGATGTTAGCGGGGCATTAAGGTAGAAGAAAACAGGGTTGATGCAGCAAACAAAATCACATCCATCCACTAGAAAGCAATGTAATCTCTTTTTGTGAAGGCAGCTTTATTACAACAGCAGGCTGCCTCTCTGTTCAAATGTGGGGACAATTACTGGGTTTTTCTAATGACACAGCGACTACACATCCTTAACGTTATCTGATCTGGCCTTGAGGTTCCTATTTGCATTGGTACAGAGCTCCATGATGTACAGTGAATGAACGAGTATAGTGGCAATGTCCCCAGCTCTGGGCTGCTGGTCCTGGCTTCAAGTTCTGTCTTTTCCATAGGTACATTGTTCCATCTCTGAGCAGATTGATTAAAAACTATCTCCAGAGAGTTGACAAATGGGAGGAATGCATCCAACAACAATTAACACAGTTTCCAATGATGCTTCTTCCCTCGATGAGGTCATCCATTACCTGTCACAATCCAATTTCAGTGAGAAACATCTTCGACAAACTGGGAATGATAAAGTTGTCATCATCAGAGCTGCAACCCCAATCTCCCAGTGGAGATCACACAGAATATAATGGAAACACTAGAGAATGTAACACATCAGAGTTTAATGCTTGCATTTTTATGTGCAAGAATAAAGGATTGCCACTCTGCACTGAAAATGCATGGGACAATTCAATTAGCCAAGAAAGTTTTCTACATGGTTCTTGCCATCATTGGTGTTCCTGGTAAGTGTTTATAATTATTTACAATTTGTGGATGACATCTCTCCTGGTGTTCTTTGTTAATTAAGAGATTTGTATTCTGATATAATATTCAGTGTTATACCCACTCCTGAGTTGAAATGTCTTACAGTTAAATTAGAAATTAAAATATTCTGTTGTTTCATTGCGTTACTACATGATCACCCTTAGTCAAATGTTATGAACTCCTGAGTCGCATCTTAGACTGGAGGCTACCTTCAGGGAAGGAGTTATTGGAAATGCCAGCAAGTATAGAACTGCAATGGATCTTGGTCAGTCAGTGCAGTGGATCTCATACACCCAGTGGTCTCACATTCCTGCGTGTATCTGTGTTTGTGCAGTTGTATTGATAGCAGCACATTTCCTCCTTCCTACTTTAGGGAGTACTACAGTAAAAGAGTTTGGAGCTGGTTCATCTCCTTTACACCGTGTGGGTTTCAGATTCAGTTAGCTCTGAATGTTGGATGTTCAGAATCCACTGTCAGCTTGGGTAACTGTTGAGGAGTATGGATTCATTTTTCCAATTATGGGAGTGATGAAGATTTGAGGAATAATTTTCTTCTTATAGAATCATGCAGCACAGAAACGGCCCCTTTGTCAACTCCTCCATCCTGACCAGATATCGCGAATTAACCTGATCCCATTTGCCATCGTTTGGCCCATATCCTTCTAAATCTTTCCTGTTCCTATACCCATGCCTTTTAAATGTTTTAATTTTACCCACCATCACCACTGCCTCTCACAGCTCGTTCCATCCATGTCTCGGTTCAAAGCTGTAATCTGCAGTGGGGCCTGCTGTTTGTGGATGGAGGGTGTCCCTATGAGGACAGACAAGTGCAACTGTCAAGTGTACATTCTCGGATTCCAAAACATAGGATCAAAATAGAATTAAAAATAAACACCAGTTTCCTTGGACTTGTTAAACATTGGAATTGTCATTATGTTCTTCATTCTGCTTCCCGTGTCCCACCTGCAAGTAGTTTTTTTTTCTGAATGAGTACAGAGCTACACACTGAGGATGACTTTCCTTTCTGACTGTGGCTATCCGCTCGACTGTAAAATATACAACAAACCTGAGCATTCCTTAAACCCACAGAGGGCATGTCGCATTCTCACTGAGAGAGCAAATCATTTTCTGTCAAAAGACCCTTGACGATTTCCCATAGCTTCCCCCCGAATGTTCAGGTTGGATAATATTTATTAGATTCCAGTTCTCCGCCATTCTGATTGGTATAGCTTCCCCACCCCATAATCCGTCTCTTATCCTGGGTGTTCCTGCTTTACCTCTGAGTCTGGAACATTTGGCAGCTGTTGTAACCGCTTCTCCTTCTGTTGCTGTCTGCTGGATAAACAGGAGGGTTTTTTAATCTCTCTTTTCTACAACACAGTTCATAGCTTCACCTGGCTAATCCCAGACTGTTCCTTTACCTTCCCCACTTTGACAGTGATCCTGGATTTATTTTTTGGTCATGAAGCTGGGCTGACCTCTCAGTGAGGAAGCATTTTACAGGCAGTAATCATAACTCAAGATTAACATGGTAAAAGACAAGGATGAGGGGGAAATCAAAGTTCTAAACTGGGGAAATAATGTCGGGCATGATTGAATAGAGAGCTGATACTTTTAACTAAATCTATGTCAGAGCAGTTGGTTGCATTGAAGATGGAAATAGGGAGCTTACAGAACCAACATCTTCCATGAAAGAAGATGTTGTGAACTCTGCACATCAGGAGGTTTCCAGGATAAATTCACTGGTAATACAGAAATTGCTGGAAATAGGAATTCAATCCATGAATGTGAGCTGATGCACTAGGCAGGACTCAAAACCTGGGAAATACTGCATCAGAGGGATCTTGGTGTACATGAAGATCTTAAGGTAGCAGGACAGATCAATGAAATGGTTAAGAAGGTATCAGAAAGTTTTTGCCTTTGGAAGCTTAGATATAGAGTTTAAGAACAGGGAAATATGTTGGCACTGTATAAAATGTTGGTGGGCCCCAGCTGGAATGTTGTGTGCAGTTATGGAATCCACATTTTAGGGGCATTGTGAGTTTTCAGGATTATCCCAAGGTGGTAAAGTTTTAGGTAGGAAGAGAGATTGGACGGACTGGGGTTGTTTTCCAAGGAGCAGGGGAGATTGATAGGGGGAATCATTTAAATGTATAATATTGTAAGAGTCATAGACAGCACAGAAGGAATTATGTTTTCCCCTTTGTGACCAGGGGCATAGGCACAGAGGGGCAGGGGTTTGAGTTTTCCACCGGAAGTGTTGTGACAATGTGGAACTTACTTCCTGTAAGGGTAGTAGAAGCAGATCCCCAATAGCATAGAACCCTTTAAATGTACACTTGGCATGCCCGGGTTGTGGATTTAATGCTGGAAACCTGGATGAGAATTCTAAGGCAATTCTCTTTGACCATCGTGGATTCTATCGGGCAAAGTGCATTTTTATTTTCTGTGCTGTAAGCCTCTATGTCTCCAAGCCTTCCCCAACTCCCAGCTGGCCCATTGTATTTTCAACCAATACTTCCCCCAGAGCCATTGACTCCAACAATGACCCTGACTGCAATTGACCCATATTCTATTACTTTTCGGGGTATCTTTCATTGTTGCAGCATCTCTGCCATTTCAGCAACTTTCCCAGTGATGCAGCATTCCATGTCAGTCCCTTTGAAATTGTAGCAACCACTCACCCCCCCCCCCCCCCCCCCCCCCCAAACATTGAGTAAGCCATCCTCAGGATTTCGCACTGTTCAGCTGTAGACACCATGCAATGTGTCTTGCCTCACAAGGTATTCCACTGGCTCTGCTGAGAGACAGGGTTACTCTTCCATCATCTCTGTCATTTACTATTTTTTCTGAACCATTTTTTCTCAACCCTGATTTGATTTGATTTAATTTATTATTATATTGTCACGTTTACCTCTGTATTGTGTGTGTGTGTGGGGGAGGGGAGGGGGGACTGGTTTGTTTGCAGTGAATGTTCCATGGAAAGACACAAAGGCCACCGGGTGATTGAACAGAGTGAGGGATACAGAGGTACAGCTGCAAGGAAGGTGCACAAGAAGTAAGATCAACATGAGGTTTAACATTGGAGAGGTCCATTCCGAATTCAAATAACTATGGGGATGAAGCTAGTCTTGAACATGTTGTTCTGTGTGTTTATGGTTTGGTATCTCGTGACTGACGGAAGCGATTGGAGGAGAGTTTAACCGGGGTGGGAGGGTCTTTAATGGTGTTGGCTGGCTTTCTGTGGCAACAAGAAATGTACATTTAGTCAATGGATGGAAGGTTGGTTTGTGTCTGATCTGGCCTGTGTTCACAACTCTCTGGAGTTTCTTACAATTTAGATACCTGTCCACAAGAAATCTTCTGGAACACTGAATTTACAGTGTATGCCTGGACAGTTTATTTTACTGAAGGTACCCTGTGGAATCCGCCTGAGCTTCTGAACAACACCCAGTTTAACTCGACATTTTGCCTTTGTAAACTTCCTGTACATTTTGAACTGAATGATGAACAGCATGTTATTAATTTTCAAAAACTTGCAGGTATCCACATTGAAAGTAAAGAATCCAGTGTCAATTCACTGCAGTTATCTTCTTGGATGTTATATGTTGATAATTGAGGAGAATTAGTGCAGCTTTGCCGGGGTTGGCAATGGTATCTTGTTACTGTTACCTCTATCTCCGTGCACCCACAATGTTGGTTCAACCAACAGGATCTGCCTCTCATTCCCCATCATATTTACAGATGGTTTGGGTTTGCACTTGACCAGATTTACAACGATTCCACCCCCCTCATCTTTCATTGTGCTTACACAATAAGCTTTTACCTCCACCTGGAAATCACATTTTAACAGCATGGATGATCACTGCCTAAGATCATCATCCCTTTGTTGTTGAACCGCATCTACCCTCAAACCGATCATAAAAAATCTTTTCCCCCTTCCCCAACACACCTTTTCATTTTCATGACAACTGATTTAAATCTGCCCTGTTTTGATATTTCAGCACACTGATTATTTGTTTTCCTCCTCATAAATCAATGCAAGGACTCACTGAAAAGAGTTACATTTTTTTTGTGATGACTGGTTGATCTTTATTGCTGTTGTAGCAACAATGCAGATTGCTTATAAACTTATACAGAAAGAGTGCTCATTAATACTAAGTCATTTTTCCATTATCCTTCTGACAGTGAATTGTGTGACTATCATGATCCTATCCCAGGGAAAGTGTGGCCTTGCTCCTTGCACAACACGCTATCTGGTGGCCATGTCAGCAGCAGATCTACTGGTCATTATCAGTGAGGTCATACTGAAGCAATTCCGTTATTACTATTACCCATTATGTTTCCTGGACATCACTCCTGGGTGCAGCGTTATCAATGTCCTGATCCGTGCATCCATAGACTGTTCTGTCTGGTTCACCGTCACATTCACCTTCGATCGGTTTGTCAGCTTTTGTTGCCACAAACTGAAAACTAAATATTGCACTGGGAAAAACACATCTGTAATTCTCTCAATTACCGGTATTCTGCTTTGTTTAAAAAATGTTCCCTGGTACTTTAGATTTGAGCCCACAAGGATAATCAGGAACATACCATTTTACTGCAGAAATAAGAGAAGCTACTTCACTGACTCTCGCTGGATTGGATTCCGCTCATTTGCTGTGGCTCTAACCCCATTGGGGCCATTCTTTTTCATTGTGTTCCTCAATGTTCTGACAATCACACGCATTTTGTTTAAGTCAAGTCAAGTCCGTAAGGGACTGAGGGGTCAGAGTAAGGAAGGGAAGCAGGTTGACTCCGAGATGAAGAGTAGAATTAAGGCAGTGATTTTACTCTTCACTATATCTGGAAATTTCATACTTCTGTGGCTGTTATATGTTTTATATATCCTTGATGTCCCAGATCAGTACTTAAACGGTAATGACTATGACATCTTTGAAGGAGTTGGGTATATGCTGCGCAATGTAAGCTGCTGCACAAACACCCTTATTTATATGGCAGCTCTGCCCAAGTTCAGAGCTCAGTTCAATAGAGCGGTGAAATATCCAGTTTCCAGGCTTATTGAACTAATCACTGCATACATCAGACAAAAGCTCAAACTCCCGTGGGTGATGGGCAAGAAATGACCATGGAGGACCAAAGGGAACCTTTCTAGAGATGCAAATCTGTCAGAGAGAACAGAAAAGATAGAATATTTAGCAGACATCAAGAGAACTGAAAGAAGAAGATAAGGTTTCCCATTCAGAGAGCAGAGGGAACATTTCTGTCCTGAAAGAGGACCATTGGACCTGAGACATGAACTCTGATCTCTCTCCCACAGACACTACGAAACCTGTGGAGGATTTGCAGCAATTTCTGTTTTGGTTTGGTTTAACATATTGGAGCCCAGTGTAAATGAGCCAGAGATACTGTCCAGAACAAACATCAGTGGAACAACGGCAAAAGGCAATATTTCCCCAAGGCAACCAGAACTTAAGGATCATAGAACATCAACGTGTAGGAGCAGGGTCTCTGCTTCCTCCTGGATCAGAGGAAGTGATCCAGGGGGTCGACTCCAACTCTGCTGCTTCAGTTTTCAGCTCTTTCTATCCAAGAAAATAAACAATGTTTCTGTTTTCAACCGAAATTCCATGTAGATGCTGGACTGTTTCTTATGCTTCAATAAAACCATCCCAATTATTCATGTCATTCTGATTCTCCCACCAGGAGCTGGTGCTGGGGGTATTCTGTTCTCCAGCTGCCTAGTGAGAATGCTTGGGTGATTGGGAGGTGGAGGAGATGGGGGGCGGAGTGGGATAATCTAGACAGATTATATCCATAAACAGGATGATTGCTATCATTAAGTATCTCAGTCCAAGGAGCCTGTCTAAAGGATTGGGAGAAAAGCTGGAGACAGTTCCAGGACCTGAGTCTGCATTCAGCACAGGGACAATGTCATCACTTGACAGCAGATCACATTCTCCACACTTTCCTGGGAATTGTCTCAGAAAGTTCCCAATCTCAGTTTTAAATCCGAGCTTTTGGATAACTTCGAACCAGGTCTCAGCATCAAGTGTGTTTGTATGTGTTTAATTATTGCATCAACCCACATGCTGTTTAAATCTTCCTATACCCTGTTCTTACACCATTACTGGAAATTTCAGACTCAGACTTGAGATGTTAACCATGGCTTTATTGTCAGTAGGCTTCATGTCGCTGAAGTGTCTGCTATCCATGAGGTAACTCCATGTGGTTTCCATCTGAACTGCGCTGGCTCCAGTAACATCTGCGTTTCATATTGGTCTTGCCTTCAAATCTGTATTTTAAAGTTATCTTGCTATCAGATATGTCAACGATTTCACCCAACCTGAAGCATCCATGAGTGTGCACGGCCTCTATCTCTGTAAGTACCTCCAACCCGGAAACGTTCCCTGTTTCAGGAATCCTTCCCAATGAGCAGCATTGGTCTGTACAGCCACCTAGTGACTCACTCAGAGTGGAAGAGAGTCATCCTCAATGTGAGAGACCCCAGTGATGCTGTGTGTAGAATGTGTAACAGAGCGATTGTGTGACTGAGGATCCAAAGGGATATTAATATCTTCAATGAAAGGGAAAGTTTGGCCGAAAGAGTTTCACAGCAGACTACCTCCCTGTCCTTATCCGGTCTGCTGGAAATAACTGACAGTGTATCATGTGTCCTCCTTCTCATGGACTCCACTATCAGTTACATTTCTGATCCCATAAATCCCTCTGGATAATGATATTAAATAACTTCTCACTATTTTCAACTGAATCATTCTGTTTGTTATTTCTGTTCCTCCTACAAACGTGAACCACATGTTGTCATTGTACCATCCTCCAGCAATTCCTCTGACAGCTCATTAGCTTCACTCGGCGAGTCCCGGGGATGACAGGACTGTCCCATGAGAGATTGGTTTATCTGGGCATGTATTCAGGACAATGAGAGGGGGATCTGATGGAAATGTATCCAATTCTAACGGTTGGATAGACTAGATACAGGGGGTGGGCTGTATCCCCTGGGCAGGTATTGTCAGAACAAGCATCCCAGTCTCAGGACATGGGCTCACCGATTTCTAATAGAGAGGAAGAGAATTATCTTCACACAGAGTGATCAACCTGAGGGATTCTCTCCCACAGAAGGCTGGGGAGCACAGGTTACTGAGTACATTCAGGAAAGACATTGATAATTTTTTTTAACCGGTTAATGACATCACGGGGTTTGGAGTGAAATTGGGAATATAGCGGTGAGATAGAGAGTCAGACATGACCACACTGAATGGGAGAGCAGGCTGGAAGGGCTGAATGGCCTTTTCCTGCTTCTGGTTTCTGTGTTTCTATCAGTTTAATGTCCTCCTGAAAATCTCGCCCCCGAAGTGTCAGTGATTACATTGGGGAAGCACATCAGTAGCTATTTTCGTTCAGATATTCCTGCATCTTGAAAATGTGATTTTCTTTGCAGAGACGATGAACGGTCAGTGTGAGGATCAATGTGGGCCCCAGGATTCCTGATGCTGTCTCAGTGAAACAGTCACAGGAAGGCTTCCTTACTGTCGATGGCCAATCGCCTGCAATAAAGACCGACACTTCATGGACCTTCCCAGTTGTTCACGGTCCCTGGGTGTGAATGTTCTGTGTGATTTACAGACAATATAAATGTAGCAGAAATACACTGAATATCCTCATTTAAACGGAGGAGTGGACAGTTAGAAAGCACTTTCTGTTTTATATCTTAAGGGTATCCCAAAATGTTTTACAGGTAATCGAACCATTTTGGAATTTATCCAGCATTATAGGGAATGAAGGTAATTTTAGAAACGGAGAGACTTACAGACCCTGATACAGAGCCAGAGCCACAGGTACAGGATGAGATTGTCAATGATCTGGATGAAGGGACTGGGGGCATTCTGGCGATGTTTGCCAATAAGACGAAGTTAGGTGAACAGGCAGGTCGTACTGAGGAGGTGGGAGGCTGCAGGAAGATTAAGACAGTTCAGGAGAGTAGTCCAGGAAATGGCTAATGAAATTCAATGTGAACAAATGCGAGGTCTTGCACTTTAGAAAACAGAATACAGGCATGGACTATTTTTTAAACGGTGAGAAAATTCATAAAGCCAAAGTACAAAGGGATCTGGGAGTGCTAGTCCAGGATTCTCAAAAGGGTGATTTGCAGGTTGAGTCCGCGATTGTCATTTATCTAAAGAGGATTGGAATGTAAAAGTGGCCATGTGCTTCTGAGACTTTATAAAGCTCTGGTTAGGCCCCAGTTACAACATTGTGTCCAGGTTTGGACCCCACACGTCAGGAAGGACATACTGACACTGGAGCGTGCCCAGCGGAGATTCACACGGATGATCCCTGGAATGGTAGACCTCACATACGATGAATGGCTGAGGATCCTGGGATTGTATTCATTAGAGTTCAGAAGGTTAAGGGGAGATCTAATAGAAATTTATAAGATAATGCATGGCTTAGAAAGGGTGGATGCTGGAAAGTTGATTCTGTGAGGCGGGGAGATTAGGACCTGTGGGCACAGCTTTAAAATTAGAGGGGGTCAATTCAGAATGGAAATGAGAAGACATGGAAATGATCTTGCATGGAATTAAGGGCTACAGGGAGAGTGTGGGTAAGTGGAATTGAAACGCCCATCAGCCATGATTAAATGGCTAAATGGACTCAATGGGCTGAATGGCCTTGCTTCCACTCCGATGTCTTATCATCTTATTGTACTATGGGTCCTATCCTGGGAGGGTTTCATGGGGGCGATGTAAAGGAAGATTTGCTCCTCATCTAACTCCATACTGTACCTGTCCTGGGATTGATTGATGGGAACAGTGTAGAGTAAGCTTTACTCTGTACCTAACCCCATGCGGACCCTTTTCTGTGAGACTTTGATGGGGACAGTATCGGGTGATTTTAAAAAATCTAACCTCACACTGAACACGGCCTGAGTTTCCAAAGGGTTCCAGCCTATTGTTAGGTGACTAGACATTGAGCCTCCAGAAGCAACTAAAATATTTTCTCCCTATCTAACCCAACAGTTCCTGTCATAAATCTCAAACCTGTATCATTTCAGATCTTTCTAAATACCAGTGACACCATTCTGGGCTTGTGTCATTTCCCTGGCCATTGAACCCGTGCTGTCCAGCTATAGTTCTGTGAAACTACGCTGCACTCACTTACACATGGACTCCCAAGTCCCCACTCGTTCTTGCCATTCCCTGTTTATAAAGTCACTGTCAGTGCTGTGCTAACAGGAAATGGCTGCTTTGAACAAAACTAAAATGGCTAACTGACTGACACTTCTGAAAACATTTGTCCCGCTTTGCAGATTAAAATACACCTTACACTTTATACATTATCACCTCTCGGCCTCCTGCAGATGAAATAAAGTGAGCTGTGAACCGATGTATTTTGGATGTTAGAGGAGGGACAATCTAAACTAAATGGTACAATGTTAATCTGGGTGCAGGGACAGAGAAGGCTTCAGTTTGAGTCTGGGATTCAGTCAGCACAGGAGAGGGGCAGATGAACAAAAAGCGCTTTCCAGCAGCCATACATTCCTGCATTGTGGAAATGTTAACTTCCAAATTAAACTGCAAAAGCAGGATATGGAGAACTATGTTACAATGTTTCAATTGATTAAGATGTGGATTCAAGAATCTGTTTAAGGTCAGTGCCCTGAGATAATTAAAAATGTCAGCAGTCTGTCTGACATTCCAAACTTCAACCAATAAAAACGATAGGAATACACAAAAGGTAACATGACAGGTCTGCACTGATTTGTAGGTATGTGGCCTTATTCGGAGTCTGTCAGAGTTTTGATGTGGAATTAAGCGCATCTTATCCAGAAAACAGGCATTTACTGTGAGATTTAGATTTGCTTTATTATGCAACAAGAAGCTATTAAGATGTGCATGGTACCCTAGACATTTTAATATACAACCAAACTAAATATGTGGTATGTCTTGCTACTTTATTTTATATATACTGGCTGTGTTATTTTAAGGAAATGTTAACGTTTGGGCTAATTTACGTAAAGATTGATCTTCTAACGATCAGTATTGCAATGTAAGCAGTTAGTAAGAAAAACAAGCTAGCTGGGGGCAAGGGGTCAGCTTTGTAAAATAACGAAACCTTGAGCGAGACAATACTTCTGCTAATATGGTGCAAAAACAACCAGATAAGAGTACAAGGTGCGAGACGGTTGCTAAGTTCAAGGGCTGAAAATATCATTAGACAGGGAAGTGGGTTATGCGGCTGGAGTTCGAGACAATGAGGACATGATCATATGCTTTCTCTGTAAGAAATGAGATCATTGTAAAGCAATGACCCTCGTGACCTCTAGGGGCCATAGGGGATGCTCTAAATTGCTATATAAGAAAGATCGCTGTAATGCTTGGGTACGCTTTTCTTTGGGAAGGCGTCCGATTCTGCAGAATTTGTTAATAAAATCTTTGTTCTCTTGAATTTGTCCAGAGCGATTATTTAGAAGTGAATTTTCATTTCTAACAACTTGGGGGCTCGTCCGGCTCCACACTCCGGCTGCGGTGGGCTCGAGGAAGGACATCGGAGATGGTGCACCCTACCGAGTTCGGTAGTCCCCGATTCCTTACTCGCCGTCCCGCTTTGCGGCTTGAGCGAGTGGTATCCGGGAGGCTCAGGAGAACAAAGAGGGAGGAGACTGGCCAGTCATAAAGGGAAAAACGGGCAGGAGATCGAGTAATTTCGGTGCACCGAAGCCAGGTAGGCACAGATTTCTTCTGTTGTGTTCGGACAGGTTTGGTCTCTGATTGATGCGCGAAACTCAAGGACACCTTGTCTTGTCAGGTGTTGTTTACGTACCGGAGTCTCTGCGCTCAATCGGTTACCAGGGTTTGGTCTCTGCTTGATGCACAGGACTCAAGGACACCTTGTCTTGTCAGGTGTTGTTTACGTACCGGAGTCTCTGCGCTCAATCAGTTACCAGGGTTTGGTCTCTGACTGATGCGAAACTCAAGGACACCTTGTCTTGTTTGGTGTTGTTTACGTACCGGAGACTCTGCGTTCAGTCAGTTACCAAGGGTGGATTACCTGTTGCCGCTACCTGGTCGATCATAAGGAAATCCGGTGAGTGTGGGATATTCTTGTTTCTCGCACGGGCGGTTTATTTGCTTGTATTTATCTTCGGCATGGGAAACGGGGGCACAAGAGTGCCTAAACCGTTGCCTGATGAAGAATACAAGGGGGTGCCGGATGATAGCCCGTTAGGACGAATGTTACGTAACTGGGGTCATGGAAAAAGAAAGGGGAAGTCTAGACGAAAAATGGTTAAATTTTGCGAAAAATGGGCACAACAACCGTCATAAAGATGTGCGGGTCAGGTGAATTGGCCATGCTAAATTGCCCGCAGTGTTAGGTAAGGGGTATATGTAGGGGTATGGGTGGGTTGCGCTTCGGCGGGTCGGTGTGGACTTGTTGGGCCGAAGGGCCTGTTTCCACACTGTAAATCTAAAAAAAAACCGATTCAGGGAAATTCAGTTTGGTGGCCAAAATTTGGATCGGACGAGGATTGGGTTTGTCAAATTTTAAATGATCATTTAAAGAATAAATATAATCCAAGACTAAAACAGAGAGAGAGAGAGAGAGACATGAGGAGAAAAGGGGATAAAGAAGTAGTGAGACTGTCCCCGCACGGGAGGTCCCGGTTGGGGAACGGACCACAGGATTTGTTGTAGCCCCATTAAACTCAAATGATATAAGACAACTGAAGTTTTTTTTTTACCAGCAGTTTGCAGTAAGACCGACAGAGAGAGAGAGAGAGAGAGAACTGCTTGCAAAACATTTAACTCTCTGTGATTCGGGTTGAATGCACATTTGTTTGTTGGTGATTGAATGAGGAAGTTTTATTCACTGGAACTTGAGTTCCAGGATTGTTTTAAATGTGATTTTTATGAAAACTTAACATGATTTATTTTCACTATGTGAAGGACAGTTGTAGTTAGGACTTCCATAGTTATTATCTGAGACCTTGGATTCGGCTAAGACAGTTATGATTATTTTATGACCTAAAGTATTGTAATTGAGAAATAGTTAGGAGTACACAAGAAAACTAATTTTGGATCTAAATTAGGATACTAAATTTGGGTGATTACAGTGGGTTTTAAAATTTGGGAACTGTATGTATTTGATATTTTAAATATTAAATACTAAATAAATGGATATATATATATGTTTACAGTTTAGGAACAGGCTTTAAAGTTAGTCAAGCATGAATTATTAAATTGGTGTTTGAGGATATGAGAAGTTTGGAACATTACAATATTTCTTAAAAAGTGCCGATAGGGGACAAGGAAATTGGGTTTGTGTGTGACCCCCTCACCAGTGGGGAGGTCGGAACATTTAAAAGGAAATGACGGTCCTGGATGAGAATCCGATAGGATTGTCAGAACAAATTAATTAATGTTTGCGGCCCAGTCTATATATGTGGGCTGAGTTAATGTCTATTTTTGAATATACTATTTACTGGGGGAGAAAGGAGACTTATATGGGGATACTGAATAGGGAAAGTGTTAATTGAGATTTCTTTAAAAAGAAACTAGTAACAGCGCCGGTATTAAGCTTGCCGGACAATTTGGCATGGGAGGGGGATGGTTAGGGGTGAGGACAAATATCCCCTTCAGAACCCTAACTGAGACAACCATAATATAGAAAAGTGAAATAATATACTAGACATGCAAAATTTGATAATCCGAGGGATACAAACTTGCATCCCCAAACAGCGAAATTTAGCCAAGGTTTTCGACCTGAGGCAGGGAAAGGACGAGTCTCCCTGTCCATTCTTACACAGATCTTAATCTGGTAGAGGTTCACTTCGTGACAAAGGCATGGCCTGATATCCAGAAGAAGTTACAGAAGATGGAGGACGGGAGCGGTAGAAATGAGTCGGAGTTGTTACAGGAGATTCAGAAGGTATTTGTATAGAGAGACATAATGGCGGAGGACTGTATGAAAGACAAAAGGAGTTGGATAAATACGGTGTTTATCTAAACCTGAATATTTATGTCTGTGTGGGCCGCCCCCCACCCCCGTAGGAATTTTGTGTTGGTGAAGATTTATGTGTGTCTTTGTGTGTGCAAATTTTATTGTAAAAAAAAATAGTCTCTGTGGATGTGAGAATTTGTGTTTGTGTATGGATTTTTTTTTATAAGAAAAAAGGTCTTCTCAGCTAACAAGCAGTTTAACACTTTGTGGTCTGGCTTGAATTCATCTGTTTGTTAGTGCATGAATGTTTGAGTGTTTGTCACCTAGAGCGTGAGTCATGAGATATGTGGCTTCGCTGTTTCTCGTTTACTCCAACAGAGATTCCTGACTCAGACCCCTCCACTCGATATCCACCTCCACAAAGTGGAACCGGGAGACTGGGTTTCGATAAAATCCTGGAAACCGGAGAAACTCCAATCACTCTGGGAAGGACCGTTTCAGGTGTTACTCACCACCGAAGCTGCCATACGAACAAAAGAAAAAGGGTGGACTCACGCCGCCAGACTAAAAGGCCCGGTGTCGCCGCCCAAAGAGGACTCTTGGTCGTGTGAGGCCAGTGATGAACCGTTGGTGGTGAAGTTAAAGAAACATCAAAAATGAACTCTCTTGGGACTCTTTTGCTACATACTGTATTATTATTTGCCTTCCTTTTAGCGGGGAAATTGACTGGTAACTGTGATAAATGCGGATCCTTTGTATCCCACTCCTCTTATGCTAATAATACTCGCTGTTATGACATATACTCACACCAAAAGTGCTGGGAAAAGGGAAAACTATACTATCAAGTAAAAAAACAGGGGATATCTCGGTCTATCTAAGGCTAGGGTCTAGCGTTGCCCCTTTATAAATTACGAATGGTTGTGTATGTCAACAGACAGTTTACAGGGACATGCTGAATTGCTGGAAACAGATAAAAGAAGACCTAAAGGGGAATGTGCCAAATGCGGCGCCATAGTTCAACTGGGAGATCCTAACTTCTTCTCCCTTTGCCATGATGAGGAATCACGGGAGGAATGTTGGGAGGATGGGAAATTGTTTTATCAAATGTTAAACAAGGGTTATGTTGGTTGGCCTGAGGGGAGAGTCCGTGAGTGTATTTGGGAAGAACATGAATGGGTCTGCACAAAAAAAAAGACAGTTGGGATATGGCTAACAGGCCGTGCGACAAATGCTGCCAAACTGTGAAATGGGGAGACCATGTCTTTCCGGGGTCTTTTGTGTTTCACACTAAAATAAGTGATGCCTGTTACAACCGGGAGAAAATGATACCATGTTGGGAGGATGGGGAACATTACTACCAGGTATTCAGCCTGGGATATTACACGAGTGGAAATATAGACTGTCCACTTATGGAATAATGGCTCTGTATCAGTTTTACTGGCTCGGCGGCGGACCACTTTGACCGGGTTAAGGAAATATATCCCGGGTTAGAGAAATCTATTCCAAATTACGATGCCAGAATAGCCGCCTCAGCCAAGGTTTCCTCCCTCTATGAGGACATTGAGAAACGGCTTACTCTTCCTGATGTTGTGAAAAATCTCTTTATTGACTTCACGTCTCAAATTGCCAAAATTTTAAATGTGACGAGCTGTTGGGTTTGTGGGGGTCCGCATATGACCGAGCAGTGGCCGTGGACAGGGGAGAGTTTGGATGTTCAGGAAATCCTTGAATACAATTGGACTTACTCCAAAAACAGAATTTATCAAGTCTGGAAATTTCAGAATACCCCGACGGGCCACTTCTGCATTGGGAAAAAAGGGTCTCGACCAGTTGGTGACAGCCCCTGTCAGCGGGTCTTGAATCTCACCACAGACACTTGGTGGCCCCGACCCTTGGGTTGGTTTCTCACCAAACAACCCCTTGGGTTGTCTTTCACCCAACAAGGGGATCTTAACTGTAGGTGGTTGCATCCCACCTCTGATTCCTGGAATTGCAGTGGTTCTGGCCCTTATGCGGGAATGCCGGGAATTAGAGAGGCATGGGACGGTGTTGCCAGGGACAGTGGAGGGGGTCCGGCTCCTGATGGTTTATTTTGGATTTGTGGGGATCTGGCGTATTCCAGGTTACCACAGGAATGGGGTGGCTTATGCTTCCTCGGTATAGTCAGACCGGAGTTCTTTCTCCTCCCCCGTGATCAAGGGGCTGACCTGGGGGTTAAGTGGAGGCCCGGAAGACTGGCACGGAAGCGTAGGAGTGCTAGTCAGTGGAATGTCCACAAGTACGGAGACATCCACTTGGCAAAGTGGGGCGCAGATTGGCCACCGTCCCGTATCATTGAGTATTATGGGCCAGCAAGTTGGGCTCAGGATGGCTCTTGGGGTTACAGAACTCCAATTTATATGCTTAATCGTATCATTCGCTTGCAGGCGGCGATGGAAATAATCACCAACAAAACCGCCTTCGCATTGGAATTACTGGCTAGACAGCAGCCTCAAATGAGGGCTGCAATATATCAGAATCGTCTTGCTTTAGACTACCTGCTTGCCTCTGAAGGGGGTGTCTGCGGGAAGTTTAACACGACAAATTGTTGTCTGGAGATAGACGATAACTACGAGGCTGTCCTAAAAATCACCCGGGACATCCGTAAAATAGCCCATGTACCTGTCCAGACGTGGCGACCTATATGGGACGCTAGTTGGTGGAACACGCTTTTTGGGGGTGGCTGGTGGCGCATGGCATTAATAATGATGGTGGGTGTCGGGGCCCTGTTCCTCGTTATTCCCTGTCTGGTTCCTTGTGTTAGGGTATTGATCCAACGCCATATCGCCCAGATGCAAGCCATTGCCATACCCCAACCTGGTACTCATGAACTTAAAGTTTTACTATTGAAAAGACAGAAGGACCTCCCTGAGCCGTAATTCAGCCTATTCTGTTACGCATGCACATCTTAAAAAGAAAAAGGGTGGAGTTGTGAGATTTAGATTTGCTTTATTATGCAACAAGAAGCTATTAAGATGTGCATGGTACCCTAGACATTTTAATATACAACCAAACTAAATATGTGGTATGTCTTGCTACTTTATTTTATATATACTGGCTGTGTTATTTTAAGGAAATGTTAACGTTTGGGCTAATTTACGTAAAGATTGATCTTCTAACGATCAGTATTGCAATGTAAGCAGTTAGTAAGAAAAACAAGCTAGCTGGGGGCAAGGGGTCAGCTTTGTAAAATAACGAAACCTTGAGCGAGACAATACTTCTGCTAATATGGTGCAAAAACAACCAGATAAAAGTACAAGGTGCGAGACGGTTGCTAAGTTCAAGGGCTGAAAATATCATTAGACAGGGAAGTGGGTTATGCGGCTGGAGTTCGAGACAATGAGGACATGACCATATGCTTTCTCTGTAAGAAATGAGATCATTGTAAAGCAATGACCCTCGTGACCTCTAGGGGCCATAGGGGAGGCTCTAAATTGCTATATAAGAAAGATCGCTGTAATGCTTGGGTACGCTTTTCTTTGGGAAGGCGTCCGATTCTGCAGAATTTGTTAATAAAATTTTTGTTCTCTTGAATTTGTCCAGAGCGATTATTTAGAAGTGAATTTTCATTTCTAACATTTACCAAGTGTCACACTGACGCACTTTGTGTATTTGAATCTTCATTGACTGCCAGGACCATTCGGTAACATGTCTCCCTCTGTGCTGTAAGGAACAAACATACACAAGGAAAAGGAGCAGGGGTCAGGAATTTGGCCCCTCGATTCTGCTCCGATATTTAATACAGTCATGGCTGAACCCATCTATGAAGTGCTTTGAGAGGTTAGGAATGGCACACATTAACTCCAGCCTCCCAGAATGCCTTGGTCCACTATAATTCACCTCCCATCGAAATATATCCATGCAGACACCATCTTCCTCCCCTTCACTCATCCCTGGATCATCTGGATAACAAGGATACCGACGTCAGACTCTGAGATATTGACTTTAGCTCTGCCTTGATCACCATAGTGCCAACAAGACTCATCGACACAGTCTGAGCCCTGGGACTCTTTCCTCACTTCTACAACTGGATCCTCAACTTTCTGACCTGCAGATCAGAATCAATAAGGATGGTTGAGAACACCTCCTCTATGATAATCCCCAATATGGTGCACTGTAAGGCTGTGTACTCAGCCTCCTTCTATATTTCGGACCCTCTCATGACTGTATGGCCAAATTCAGCTCCAACTCCATTTACAGATTTGCTAATGAAACCACCATAGTGGGTAGGATCTCAAACAACAGTGAGACAGAGTACAGGAAAGTGAGCTTAGTGGCATGGTGTAAAGACAACAATCTCTCCATCAATGTCAACAAGACAAAGGAACTGGTCATTGACTTCAGGAAGTGGACTGAAGGACAGACCCTGGTCTCTGTCATTGGTGCTGAGGTGGAGGTGATTGAGAACTTCAAGTTCTGAGGAATTAATATTACCAGCAATCGGTCCATCCATGTCAGCTCTACAGCCAAGAAAGCTCATCAATGCCTCTACATCCTCAGAAGGTGAAGGAAATTTAGCATTTTGGCAATGACTCTGACCAATGTTTATATTGCACTGTAGAAAGCATCCTATCCAGGTGCATCACACCTTGGTATGGTACCTGCTCTGCCCGTACTGCAATAAATTACAGAGAGGCATGAACACAACCCAGTCCACCACCCAAATCACATTTCGTTCCATCTGACTCGGTCTCGACTTCCCACTGCTTCTGGAAAGCAGCCATCATAATCAAAGGCCCCTCCCACTTCTGCAATACTCTCTTCCACCCTCTTCCATTGGACAGAACATACATAAGTTTGTAAACATATACCAATAGGTTCAGGAACAGTTTCCTCCCTGCTGTTATCAGACGTATGGCTGGGCCTGTCATATATTAGAGTTCATCCTCCTCTGCATCTGTTCTATGGCCACAGCACTATATTAACCCAATGTCGTTATATAAGGCATGATTTGCACTGCAAAATAATATTTTTCACTCTGACTCGGTATATGTGACAATCATAAATCATATCAAATCAAAGCTCCTCACTATACGTTTGGGTCTGGTCTGGTCCATAACACCTTAACTGGCTCCATGTCAAAACCTTCCCATTCATCTGTTTCCCCAGCGCTTCCATTTCTTAGTTGTCATGTCTTTGGAATGTACGTCTTTTGGAGCCTTGGTAAATATGTGCATTGCACCTTGCAGGATCTCATTGATTTACAGGAGGAAGAAGGATTGATTAATACTTATAGACAGTCCCTAATACACTCATTAAAAAAGGCAGAGGTCATAGGAAGAGCTGAAACAAAAATAAACAGGTTTCTTCAGGATTAAACTGCCTTTTACTGCAGAGAATAGAGACAGCTCATGAGCAGCTGAAGACTTCTCTGTATCTTGTTCAGAGTCCCGAGCTGTTTAGCTGCCTGAGAACCAATCACATCACTGCTGGCAGGCAGACAGCCTTTGCGTTGGTGAACTAGTGGCCAATTATCAATCAGCTCCAATCTCCAAATTACCGATCCTATACATATCCTTCGTTTAGTGGTGAACTGCACCAACTCCCCCATTTCGTGGTGCACTGTATTGAATCATGACCATTAATCCTTTGCAACATTTGTCCTATTTACTGATTCACTGCCCTTCTCCCATTTGCTCCAATTTTCGAAGTTATCAGCACTCTGTACCAGGTCTTTCATTTACTGATACCCCATACCAATTCTCCAATTCAATGTTGCTTAGCACCATTTCCCCGAATTACTGATGTCCTGAACAAGTTCTCCACTCAGTATTGCCTTACACCAATCCTCATACTGACTGATGCCCTCGCCCAATTTAGGGGTGCCCTACTCTAAATCTCCCCATTTAATTGTTTCCTGATACACATCTTCCACACACGGATGCCCTGCTGATTTTTTTTCCATTTCGTAATGCACTGAATGGAATCTCCAATATACCAATGCTTGCAACATTTCTTCTTTTTATTGATTCCCTGGTCCCTATTCGTCAATTTAGACATGCTCTGCTCCAATTTTCCAATATATTGGCACTCCCACCAATTTTCTAGTGTAATGGCACTTTGGAGAAGATCTCCCATTTATTGATTCCCACCAAATCTCCCATTTACTCATACCCCTGTACTAATTCTTCCATTTACTGATGCCTTAGCAGTTTCTACCATTTGAGGGTGCACGATGCTAATGTGGACCACTAATCCTTTGCAACATTTGTCCTACTCACTGATTCATTGCCTGTGTTCTCCCATTTGCTCCAATTCTTGAAGTTATCAGCACCCTGCACCAGGTCTTTCATTTACTGATACCCCACACCAATTCTCCAATTCAGTGTTGCTTAGCACCATTTCCCCCAATTACTGATATCCTGAACAAGTTCTCTACTCAGTGTTGTCTGAATGGAGAAAATGGAAATTCATGCAGGTGCCATTAAATTCTCAGTGGGAGGACTGGGGCAGGATCCTCATACTGACTGATGCCCTCACCAAGTTTAGGGGTGCCCTACTCTAAATCTCCCAAAATGTATTGTCCTGCCCCAATTCTCCCATTTAGTGCAACACAGCATAACTCACCCATTTTGTGCTGAACTGCACTAATTCACCCATTACCTGATGCACTGTTACAAATTCTCACATTTAGATAAGCTCTTTGTCAATTATCCCATTTAGTAGTTCCTTCCAATGATTCTCCAATTTAGTGGAGTGCTGACAGAATTCTTAAATTGAGGCATGGATAAGTTGGACTGAAGTGTCTGTTTCTGTGCTGTACATCTCTAAAGCTCTAATTAGTCCTCCGCTTCCCTGCACCAATTCTCCCGTTTACCAATTCTGCACTGATTCGGGAATTTCACCAACTCACCCATTGAGGTTATTGTGTCCCAGTCTTCCCACTTAGAATTTAATGGCACCTGCATGAATTCTCCCATTAATGTTGCCCTGCATCAATTCCTTCCATTTAGCTGTTCTCTGATACACATCTTCCTTGCTGATTTTTTTTCATTTCATGATGCACTGAACTGAATCTCCAATTTATCGATGTTTGCAACATTGCATCTTTTTATTGATTCCCTGCCCCCATTCCCCAATTTAGACACGCTATGCTCCAATTTTACAATATATTGGCACTCCCACCAATTTTCTAATGTAATGGCACTGTGCAGCAGATATCCCATTTATTGTTTCCACCAAATCTCCCATTTACTCATATGCACTAACTCTTCATTTTACTGATGCCCGAGCCCGATTCTACCATTTAAGGGTGCGCTACTCTAATTCTTCCATTTACTGTTGCCATGCACCAATTTTCTAATTTAGCTCCACTGTGCACCAGCTCTCTCATTTACTGAATTCTCCAATTCAGTGTTGCTTAGCACCATTTTCCCCAATTACTGATGTCCTGAACATTTTCTCCATTCAGTTTTGCGTTACACCAATCCTCATATTGACTGATGCCCTCGCCCAATTTAGGGGTACCCTACTCTAAATCTTCCAAAATGTATTGCCCGGCCACAATTCTCCCATTTAAGGCAACTTAGCATAACTCATCCATTTAGTGCTGAACTGCACTAATTCCCCTATTATCTGATGCCCAGTTGCAAATTCTTACATTTTGATAAGCCCTTTTCCAATTTTTCCATTCAGTAGTTCCTTCCAATGATCCTCCAATTTAGTGGAGAGCTGACAGCATTCTTAATGTTAGACATGGACAAGTTGGACTAAAGGATCTGTTTCCATGCTGTACACCTCTAAGGCTGTAATTAGTGTCCCGCCTCCCTGCACCAATTCTCCCATTTATCAATCCTGCACTAATTCAGGCATTTCACCAACTCACCAAGTGAGGTAATCCTGTCCCAGTCCTCCTACTGAGAATTTAATGGCACCTGCATGAATTCTCCAATTAATGTTGCCCTGCATCAATTCCTTCCATTTAATTGTTACGTGATACACATCTTCAACGTACAGATGCCTTGCTGATTTTATTTATTTAGTGAGGCACTGAACTGAATCTCCAATTTGCGCAAAACATCAATTTCACTGCTCCTTGGATGCTGCCTGAATTGCTCTTCCAGCACCACTAATCCAGAATCTGGTTTCCAGCACCTGCAGTCATTGTTTTTACCACCTTGAATCTCCAATTTACCAATTCTGGCTACATAGCATCTTTTTATTGATTCCCTTCCCCCTTTCCTCAAATAAGACATGCTCTGCTCCAAATTTCAAATATATTGGCACTTCCACCAATTTTCTAATGTAACGGCGCTGTGAACCAGATCTCCCATTTATTCATATCCCTGCACTAATTCTTCCATTTACTGATGCCGATGCCTGATTCTACAATTTCAGGTTGCGCTACTCTAATTCTCCCATTTATTGATGGCCCGCACCAATTCACCAATTCAGTGTTGCTTAGCACCATTTCCCCCAATTACTGATGTCCTGAACAAGTTCTCCATTCAGTTTTGCCTTACACCAATCCCCATACTGACTGAAGCCCTCGCCCAATTTTGGGATGCCCTACTCTAAATCTCCCAAAAGGTATTGTCCTGCCCCAATTCTCCCATTTAGGGCAACATAGCATAACTCACCCATTTAGTGCTGAACTGCACTCATTCACCCATGATCTGATGTCCCTGTTGCCAATTCTCACATTTTGATAAGCCCTTGCCCAATGCTCCCATTAAGTAGTTCCTTGTAATGATTCTCCAATTTAGTGGTGCGCTGCCAGAACTCTTAAATTGAGGCATAGACAATTTGGACCGAAGGATCAATTTGTGTGTTGTAAATCTCTATGATTATATGACTTGTATTTATGGCTATTTCTCCCATTTTCCAATCTTGCACAAATCCTGGAACTGCACCAACTCTCCCATTGAGTGTTATCCTGCCCCAGTTCACCCACTGCGAACTTCCCGGCACCTGAATGAATTCTTCAATTTTTGATGCCCTGCATTTGTTTTTCATTTAGTGATGCACTGAACTGAATCTCCAATTTACCGATGTTTGCAACATTTATTCTTTTTATTGATTCCCTGCCCCTATTCCCCAATTTAGACATGCTCTGCTCCAATTCTCTCATATAGTGACACTCCCACCAATTTTCTAATGTAATGACACTGTGCACCGAATCTCCCATTTATTGATTCCCAATAAATCTCCCACTTACTCATACCCCTCTACTAATTCTTCCATTGACTGATGCCCGAGCCTGATTCTGCAATTTAACAGGATCTTCAGCTTTAGTAAGTGTGACTTGACCACGAAATCAGAAGGAACAGAAAGCCAATTAAATGAGAGAAACTAAAAGCAATGGAGTTGTCAGAGGGAGATCACAGGAAGTGACACCTTGTTCTACAACAAAGAACCTAAGACCAGGAGGCAGTGTTTCTTCCACATGCTGGGTTTCAGGAAATATGGTCAGAGCTGAAGCTGAGTTTGCAATGGGACAGGCAGGGTACCATGTTACTGACCATGTAGGTGTGAACAACATACAAGGGTCTGCCTCGTCCCTCTCAGGAACTCACTGTTTAACTAAGAAGCTGACCCACTGGATTAATATCTGTGTGCAGTGTTAATTAGCACAGGGCCAATCAGATCAGGGAGATCCCTTGGTGCCTTGCAGACTGCTGTGGGAGAAATGGGTTCTGGTTCTCTTCTCACAGATGCTGCCTGACCTGCTGAGGTTAGATTTCAGATCCCCAGGGATAGCAGGGTTTTCTCTTTATGCATTTCTTTTTCCTTACTCAATGGGTCATTTGTGATGCTCAAGATCCCAGATGTTTTCTATTTCCCTCTTCGGCAGATCTTGTCCAAGTAAAAGACCTGTGCACATGAACACCAAGGCAACTCTATCCATGTTCACATTTCAATCTCTGTAGTACGGTTGAGTTTGTCTCTCTTTAGCCTTTTATACCAAACTCCATCACAGCGGGCTTCAGTCTGTTCATTTCCCTCCACAACCTTCTGCTATTTCCTGGTGACATTATTATTTGCCTGTCTGTACAAACAATCCTGTTGGCCAGTATCATCCACAGGATCTTCTCCAAATCCAAGTTAGATGTCAAAGAAAATATTGATTGTCTTTTCTGTCTCAATAATAAATGACCATCTGTATCATTCGTACATAGAGAACAACATGATTAAAATATTCATCCTTGCAGTAAAAAAAAATTGGATTTTAATTCTGCTGTTTGCAAGTTGCAGTAATTTATGATCACTCAGCATTTTTCCGTCCGAGCACATTAATTCTCCATGGGAAGCTTGAGCCATTTATTACAATAGCTTCAGTTTTTATCCAGCCTCTTATGTAATAATTTGTGAAACAGATTGGACGGCCTTACCTACATTCATCTTTTATTTTATTCCATCACAGTTGTTGAATTATAACTCCACACTGACTCTCCTTATACAGAGCCACTCTCTCCAGTTGGGTTTGTGTTGTTCTGCTCCAGGTATATTCCAAGTGTAAACAGCACCAGTGGCAAACTGACCCGCCTGTTGTCATCAGGAATAGATTCTTGTTGTACTTTTGAGACTGGTGTCATATTGTCAAACTTGTATGTTGGGGCAGTAGAATTACCCTTTGGGTAGAGAACTGGCTCGAAGGTAGAAGTCAGAGGGTGGTGGGGGAGGGTTGCTTTTCAGACTGGAGGCCTGTGACCAGCAGTGTGCCAGAAGGATTGGTGCTGGGCCCACTGTTGTTTTGTCATTTATATAAATGATTTGGATGTGACCATAGGACGAATGGTTAGTAAGTTTGCAGATGACAGTAAAGTTGGAGATGTGGAGGACAGTGAAGATGGTTACCTCAGAGGATCTTGTTCAGATGGGCCAATGGGCTGAGGAGTGGCAGGTGGAGATTAATTTAGATAAATGTGAGGTGCTGCATTTTGGAAAGGCAAAAGAGAGCAGGACTTATTCACTGAATGACAAGGTCCGAGGGATGTGGCTAAACATATAGACCTGGGGTGCAGCTTCATTGATCGTTGAAGGTGGACTAACATTCCAATAGACATTTTTGTATTTATTGCTCAGTTAATTGTGTAAAGGAGTTGGGAGGTCATGTTGCGGTATTGGTTCGGCCACTTTTGGTATATAATGTGCAATTCTGGACTCCCTCCTGTACGAAAGGTGTTGTGAAACTTCAGAGGGTTCAGAAAAGATTTACAAGGATGTTGCCAAGGTTGGAGGGTTTGTACAGGGGGGTAAGACTGTCTCGGTTGAGGTTATTATCCCTGGAACATCAGTGGCTGAAGGGTAACCTTATAGACGTTTACAAAACCATGAGGGGCCTCAATAGGGTAAAAAAGCAAGGTTATTTCCCTGTGGTGGGGGGAGTCCAGAAGCAGATGGCATCTGTTAAAGATGAGAGGGGAAATATATAAGAAACCTAAGGGGAACATTTTTCACTCAGAGGGCACTGTGTACATGAGCTGCCAGAGGAAGTAGTGAAGGCTGGTACAATTACAACATTTAAAAGGTATCTGGGTGGGTGTAGGAATTAAAAAGGGTTCAGAGGAACATGGGCCAGATTCTGACAAATAGGATGAGATTTACATCGGATATCAGTTCGGCATGGATGTGTTGGATTGAATGATTTGTTTCTGAGCTTATATTGCTCTGAGTGGATTGAGATCCGGATTGTAGATTTATGAAGCAGAAAATAAAGTATGGCACAGAGTTAGACCAAGAAATCCTGCTGATCTCATCAGCTTTATCCTGTTTTCCTGATCCTACTCCTTCAATCACTGCATTTTTCAGATCCTCATTCAGAATTCCTGGAGCTCTGTACCTGGCCTGGAACAATGTGTGGAAAGTCCTATTGCAGTCCACACGAGGTCCCTTTCCCACTGCCCTGCTCCCACGGCCTGCAATGCTGCAGACTGAGCAGACAACCCGAAGCACAATGATGAGCTCCTTCCGGCCCACGGCCCTCCTTCTCACTGAATGAAGACAATCACCAGAAGCAGAATCCAGCTCTTGTTTGAGCCTTGAATACCTGACTCTGTCTCACTGAGTGAAGATTGGACTCAGAAACAGAAATGAAATAAACTTCCTATCTGCATTGTGTCACTCTTTAAGATCTCTGTGTGTCTGAGTTCAGGTCATTTGATTGGAGACTGTGGATAGTGGGTCCCCAGTGAAATGGAAAGAATGGTGGAGGAGCTCACTGAGGGATATCTCTCAGAGTGAGAGTCAGAAAGATGCTATTCCACATTGGAAGGGTTTAAGGTGAATTGATGGCTCAGAAAAATGTTATACGGATGTTTGTAAAACTTCGGAACTCTGACTGTTTTGTGGCTGGAGTTTATTTTATCCTGGTGTAGATTTGACACATTAATCCTCCCTCCCCACCACTACAGAAGCTGTTGGGACTGTTCAGTGTTTCCAGCGGCTTCTGTAATTATTTCAGGTTCCTGACGGGGGCAGTCTCTCACTTTGCGAACAAAACAAACCCATCCTTGTGCTGCAACCAATATTTCAATAAGAAATGGGAAGCAGCAGAGGGGAAAGCTTCCGAGATGCCGAGCAATGCTTCCCGGTTCCACACTACAATACGCAGAAACCATCACTAGGAAAAGCAAGGAGCAATCTGACAGACCCGTTTTACCACAGAATGAAAGATTTATTTCCTCGATTTATCCCAGTGCCTTACCTTTAAAAGGCTGTTTACAAACCACAACACTGCGATGGCCTGAAACCGAACCTGGTTCAACTGCTTGGAAGGCAGCTATGCTCCCCACTATCCCACCATCACCCTGCTAGCAGCTCCCTCCCCATTCCCAAACACACTTAACAAGGCCCTGATCATCACCAACTGGATTGGGACTTAAATCCAAACAAGAAATTCCTGGAGAAGCTCAGCAGGTCTGACAGCACCAGAATCAGAAGCCTTCAGTTCTGAAGAACAATCCCTGGATCCGAAAGGTTCCCTCCCCACAGATTCTGCCAGACCTGCTGAGTTTCCCCAGCAATTTCTGTGCTGCCTCTCAGATCTGCAGCATCTGCAGCTCTTTGTTGGAAACAAAGCAAACGTTGAGCCACCGAAGGGAATATTGGGTCAGGTGATAGTCTCCCTCATCCATAGAGGCAGATGGGAAGGAGCATAGAATCAGAGGATCCCTACAGTGTGGAAACTGGCCATTCGGCCCATCATGCATCTCACCACCACCCCCACCTCTGCCCCCATGTCTCCCTGTAGCTCCGCCTTTCCCACTGGTAATCCACCTATGGTGGATCTCTGGTCACTATGGACAATTTAGCATGGTCAATCCATCCTAACCTGCACATCTCAGGACTGTGGGAGGAAACCAGATCACCCGATGGAAACCCACACAGACCCGGGGAGGATGTGCAAACTCCACACAGTCTTCAATCAGACAGGGACGTGGGGAATTGGGGAGGTTTAGAGAGGGACTCCAGGCGGTTAGACTGGTATGTGAATGATGGGCCGAACAGCCTGATCTCAGTGCTGTAAAATCTCTACAGTAACATGACTCCCCACATGCAGCAGTCATCACAGTTTCTATTGTGTTTTGATCCGTCCTGTTATTGACCTTATTCTGAATGAAATGGATGGAGAGGGGTTGTTTGTACATTCAGTCAGATCTGTGTATTGGTGGGTCAGGAGCATCATACCCAATAACAGGGGGAGGGCGGATTGAATTCCTGCCCCTTACAGATCCCATTGCAACATGCCATTTCCTCATGGATTTCATTTGGTTTAAGATGTTTTATTTTTAATATCATCACAATATATTGATGCCCTTCTGTGCATGTTATGAATTTGGACAGAGCGATCCCTCTTTTCTCTGTGAACAAACGGAATATCAAGGAGTCGAATTGGGGAATGTATCCTCTCACAGAAACAGGAACAGGGAGACATCATTCCCTCTGAAATAAACACAGGCCATGCTGAGAAATCTGATAAGGTCAGGCAGCATCTATAGGGAGAAGGGAAAGGTGAACCCGTGTGTTATGAGGGTGGGGGGATTCAGCAGAGCGGAAGGAAGTTAGAAAAGTAATGGTTTCTGAGCAATTGGAATGGGGATAACGCTGAAGAAAGAATGAGATGGTTTGTAATAGGGTGGAGGCTGCAGAGATTTAATCACAAACGGTTTCATGGAACAAAATCCAAAAGGGATTGGGAGTTGGTTCAGTAAACGTCTAAGAGCTCAGGAAATGTGAGCAGGAGGAGACTATACAGCCTGTTTAAACTGTTCAGTCTGTTCTGGCAGTCAATCCAATCAGAGCTGGTTTGAGATTTCAAATCTGGTTTCCTACCCACTCCATATCCCATGACTCCCTGAGACACCGGCAATCTGTCTATTCCAATCTGAAATGTACTCAGTCAGGGAGCATCCACAATCCTCAGGGAGAGAGAATATTAAAGTCTCAGAGACCTTAGAGTGAAGCGCTGTCTCCTCATCTCAGTCCCAAATAACCTGCCCCTTACCCTGAGAGGGTGGCAATCAAACCCGAATGAACTGTGGATGCTGTAACATTAACGCTGATTTCTCTGCACAGATGCTGCCTGACCTGCTGAGCTTTTCCAGCAACTCCTGAGACTGTGTTATCGTGTTTCAGATTCCCAGACCCACAGGATTAATTTCTCAGCATTTACCCGCTCAAGCCTCTTCACAATCTGAAATATTTCAATGAAATCACCTTTCAAATTTCTAGAATATAGACCCAATTTATTCAGATACTCAGCACTGGAACACACGGGTCCCAAATACTGAGCTTTATTTTGTGATTTATTAATGTGTTTGGGTCATTGCCGCTGGGTCACCACGGATTACTCAGATATAATTGCTCTGGTGAAGGTGACGGTGAGTTATTGCCTTGAACTGCTGCCATTTATTTGGTGCAGATAAACCCACAATGATGTAAGGGAGTTCCAGGATTTCCAACCAATGGCACTTGTGGGACTGAGATGTTTTTCCAAGCCAGGGTGGGGAGTGGCTTGGTGTGGAATTGCCAACTGGTGGTGTTCCCGTGTATCTGCTGTGCTCAGTGTTCCACATGATAGTGCCGTGGGTCTGGAAGCTGCTCTGGAAGGAACCTTGGGGAATTTCTCCAGTACATCTTCGTACACACTGCTGCTACTGAGTGTCGGTGCTGGAGACAGGGGATGTTTGTGGCTGTGGTGCTGAGCAAGCTGCACTGCAAGTTTATTCCACCTAATTGTGGAGAACACAACTACTCTCCATCATCATCAATCCATTTCACAGGCGGACACCCAGTGATTACACGGATCTGTTGTCCCAGTCTGTTAATTGTACAAATGACCATGAGATTTTAAACATTGCCCTCTTCCCTGACAATGGTCTGAGGGACATCCCGCCACTGTTGCACTTTCTCATGGCCATTCCATCTGTAAAAGCTGGGAATCAGCTGATGGGACACAGACTGTGTTACAGATGGTTACACTCACTGACAGCGTCACAATGGCCTGAGTGACGCAAAGGCGCAAGGGGATGCGCGGTGACCTCACCCCAGCATGACCGGCCGCACAGGGGCAGGATTGACAATGAGGAAGAGGGAGGAGGCAACAGGTGAGTCAGATCAGGGTCCTGAGGAGATGCAGAGCGGCTCCGTCTGGCGGCCGGGAGGAGGAATCAGCAGCAGCCACAGGAGGGTGGAGCGGATTGGTGGGAAGGGAGATTGACAGTTGGGACAAGTCATGGGGGCGGGGCTGAGCTGGAAGGTTGGATCTGGGGTCAGGTGGAGGGGGAATGAGGAAACTGGGGAAGTCCACACCCCTCTCCCTCCCTGTCCTCCTGTCCCTGAGGGAGATTTGGACTCAGTGCCATGTGGTGGGGCTGCACATGTCATTAACACAGTGGGATCTTGCTGTGCCTTGGGTCTCCTGTTGTCCAAATTGTGGGGTGATGGGAAATAAAGCCCCTTTCTCAGTCAGGGGTGCGGTGGGGCAGGGGGAAGCCTGGGGACTGGGATCTTGCTGTGCATGAAGACACACTGCCAAATGGCTGGTCAGTCTCTGCACACACTCCCCATGCCCCCACCCCTCCAGCCCAGGGCCTGTGACACAGTGAGGGGTTGGGGTGGTGAGGGAGGGTGGGGGAATTGTACACAATGGAGACACAGTGGGGGCTTTTATACAGAGATGGGGAAGTATGGACAGAGGGCAATGTGTGGTGTGGGGGGGGTAAATTAAGCAGCACAGGGGAGAGGGGCAATTAGATTGGGGAAAGAGGTGAAAGTGGGTTGTGCTGTAATACCACAGGAGGGGTGGGAGATTGTAGGTGGGGTCACAAATTTACCCAAAGGCAGGGGAGCTACAGGGGAATGAGGCAGTAAACGTAGACGGAACAGAAAATTGGGGAAGGGCCCAATATCTGGTGGGGGTGTGGATTGGAAAGATAAATAAATGGGGTTGGGCTGGAAATCAACCCCGCCCCAAAGGTGGGGGTGGGGAGAGACTCATGCTGGGGGTATTGGGAATTGTGGTCAGGAATATAATGGGGGGAGCAACAACATTCAGGGGGTGAAAACGTGATTGGGAGAGATTTATGTAAATCTTTGTCTCGGGGGATGGGAGGGGTGTGGGTGCCTGGGATCTTGCTGTGCAGTGAGACAGTCCCTGAAAAGATCAGTGAGTGTCTGCATGTGCTCACTGTGTCCCCCCACCATAACGGGGTGGGGGGAAGCAGGGACGAAGCGGGAGGCAGGAACAAGGGGGGAGGGACGACAGAGGCAGGACGGAGGGGCGTTTCTATTTCTCTCTTGCTCTTTTCTACCTTCTCTTCTCTCCCTGTCTTATTTCTCACCTGCTCCTCCTCCTCTCCTCCCCACTCCTTCCTCCCAATTTCTCTCTGTTTTCTACTCCATCACCCTTGCCTTCCCCCTCTCCTTCCCTAGCACTCGCCTTCCCCTCTACTTGCCCCTTCCCCGTCTCCTTCCCCCATCGCACCCATTCCCCTCTCCTTCCCTGCTCTCCTCCCCACCTCTGCCCCCTCCATCCTCTCCTTCCCCACTCTCCTTCCCCAGTTCATTCCTCTCCCCTCCTACCAGTCTCTCCGTCACCCCTTCCAAACCTCTCCTTCCTTCCCTCTCCTCTTCTCCCCCCTCCATCCCCCATTCTTCTCTCTCTCTGCTTCACCCCTCCATCTCCCTTACTTTTCCCCCCTCCTTCCCTACCAATCGCTTCCCCCTGACTCTGCTCTCTCCTCCCACCATCTCCCCTCCCTCTCAACCTCCCCTCTCCTTCGCCCCTTCCACCCCTCATTCAACCCCTTCTGCCCCTCATTCACCCCCTTCCCCCTCTCCTGCCTCTCCCTGCCCCTTCACCCCTTCCAACCCCCTCTCCCCGCCCCCTCCTCTCACCCTCCTCTCCCCGCCCCCTCCTCCCACCCTCCTCTCCCAACTCTCCTTCCACCCTCTTTTCTGCCATCTCCTCCCACCCTCTCCCCCGACATTCCTTCCTCCCTCTCTCCTCCCCCTCTCCTTCAACCCGCTCTTCTTTTTTCCCTTCCTGTTCCCCTCTCCTTCCAACCCTACTCCCCCTTCCCACCACTCTCCTTCTCCACGCTCCTTGTCCCCTTTCCTTACCCACCTCTCCTTCACCCCTTCCACCCTTCTCCTACCCCCTTTCCCCTCTCATTCCCCCTTCGCCCCTCTCCTTCCACCTATCCTCCCACCCTTCCCCAACTCTCCTTCCCCCACCTCGCCTTCTCCCTTCACCCTCTTCTTCTCCCTTCCACTTCTCCTTTCCCTTCTCCTTCCCCCTCCCCCTCTCCTCTCCTCTCTCCTTCCCCAATCTCTCCTTCACCCCGCATACTCCCCCTCCTCTCCTTCCTTCCCCTCCCTCATTTCCCCCTCTCCTCCACCCCTCCTCCTCCCTCCTTCCCCCTCCTACCATGCCTCACCTTCCTCTCCCCTACCTTCCCACATCTCCTTTCTGTTCCCCACTTCTCCACCTCACCTTCCCCCCACCTCTCCTCATTCCCCCTTTCCTTCTATCCTCTGCTTTCCCCTCTCCTCTCCCCTCTCCTCAACACTCTCTCCTCACCCTTGCCTCCCCCTCATTCCCCCACTCATTCACCCCACTCCTCCCCATCTCCTTCACCCCTTCCTCCCCCATGTCTCCTTACCCCACTACCTCCCCCTCCCTCATTCTACCACTTCTCCACCCCTCTTTCCCCCCTCATACCCCTTCTCCTTCCACCCCTCTTCCTCCCCTCCCCACATCTCCTGCCCGTCCCCTCCTTCCCTCCGCCGCTCCATACCCCCACACCCACACCCTCTTTTCCTCCCCCTCTCCTGTTGTGGGACAGGTGTATGGGAGAAGTATTCACTTTTTTGGATCATTGGAATCTCCTTCGAGGTAGAAGTGACCTGTACAAGAAGGATGGATTGCACCTAAATTGGAAGGGGTCTAATATACTGGCAAGGAGATTTGCTAGAGCTGCTCAGGTGGATTTAAACTAGTAAGGGGGTGGGACCCAGGGAGATAGTGAGGAAAGAGATCAATCTGCGATTGGGACAGTTACGTACAGAAGTGAGTCAAACAGTCAGGGCAGGCAGGGACAAGACAGGACTAATAAATTAAACTGCATTTATTCCCATGCAAGGGGCCGAACATGGAAGGCAGAAGAACTCAGTGCATGGTGAGGATTATGGGACTGTGTTAAAGGAAATAAAAGAAAGACAATGAACAGCTCAGGAACAGGCCGTTCTGTCCTCCAGGCCTGAGCCGATCCAAATCTACTGTCTAAACCTGTCAACCAATTCCTAAACACCTGTATCCCTCTGCTCCCCACCTACTCATGCATCTATCCAGACAGATCTTAAATGAGGCTACTGTGCCTGCTTCTACCACCTCTGCTGGCAATACGTTCCAAATGCCCACCACCCTCTGTGTGAAGTACTTGCCATGTGTATCTCCCTTAAACTTTCCACCTCTCACCTTGAAAGCCTGACCTTTTGTTATTGAATCCTTCACCCTGGGAAAAAGCTTATCTCCATCCACCCTGTCTATACCCTTCATGATTTCATAAACCTCAATCACGGCCCCCCTGAAACTCTTTTTTTCTAATAAAAACAAACCTAACCTACTCAACTTCTCTTCATAGCACCTTCCATACCAGGCAACATCCTCGTAAACCTTCTCTGTACCCTCTCCAAAGCGTCCACATCCTTTTGGGAACGTGGCGACGAGAACTGTACACAGTATTCTAAATGCGGCCGAACCAATGTCTTGTACAATTTTAGCATGACTTGCCGGCTCTTATACTCAATACCCCGTCCAATGAAGGCAAGCATACTATATGCCTTCTTGACCACTCTATCCACCTGTACAGCAACCTTCAGGGTACAATGGACCTGCACTCCCAGATCTCTCTGCCCATCAACGTTTCCCAAGGGTCCTCTGTTCATTGTATAATTCGCTCTTGAATTAGTCTTGCCTAAATGCATCACCTCACATTTGTGAGATATCATAGCAATTATGGAAACATGGCTCAGAGATGGACAGGACTGGCAGCTTAATGTTCCAGGATACAAATGCGACAGGAAGGATAGAAAAGGAGGCAAGAGAGGAGGGGGAGTGGTGTTTCTGATAAGGGATAGTGTTACAGCTGTGATGAGGGGGGATATTTCTGGAAATACATCCAGGGACGTTAGTTGGGTGGAACTGAGAAATAAGAAAGGGATGATCACCTTATTGGGATTACATTATACACCACCCAATAGTCAGAGGGAAATTGAGAAACAAATTTGTTAGTGGATCTCAGCTATCTGTAAGAATAATAGGGTGGTTATGGTCAGGGATTTTAATTTTCCAGACATAGGCTGGGACTGCCATAGTGTTAAGGGGGAGAGGTTTAGATGGAGAGGAATTTGTTAAGTGTGTACAAGACCATTTTCTGATTCAGTTTGTGGATGTACCTATTAGAGAAGGTGCAAATCTTGACCTCCTCTTGAGAAATAAGGGAGGGCAGGTGAATTGAGGTGTCAGTGAGGGAAAACTTTGGGACCAGCGACCATAATTCTCTTAGATTTAAAATAGTAATGGAAAAGGGTAGCCAGATCTAAAAGTTGAAGTTCTAAATTGGATAAAGACCAATTTTGACGGTATTAGGCAAGAACTTTCAAAAGCTAATTGGGGGCAGATGGTTGCAGGTCAAGGAACGGCTAGAAAATGGGAAGTCTTCAGAAGTGAGATAAAAATATCCAGAGAAAGTATATTTCTGTTCGGCTGAAAAAAAAGGTTGGTAGGTATAGGGAATACTGGATTACTAAAGAAATTGAAGGTTTGGTTAAGAAAAAGAAGGAAGCATATGTAGGGTATAGACAGGACAGATCGAGTGAATCGTTAGAAGAGTATAAAGAAAGTAGGAGTATATTTAAGAGGTAAATCAGGAGGACAAAAAGGGGACATGAGGTAGCTTTGGCAAATAAAATTAAGGAGAATCCAACAGATTTTTACAAATACTTTAGGACAAAAGGGTAACTAGGGAGAGAATAGGCCCCCACAAATATCAGCAAAGTGGCCTTTGTGTGAAGCCACAGAAAATGGGGGAGATACTAAACATATATTTTGCATCAGTATTTACTTTGTAAAAGGATATGGAAGATATAGACTGTAGGGAAATAGATGCTGACACCTTGAAAAATGTCTATATTAGAGAGGAAGATGTGCTGGATGCCTTGAAACGCATAAAGGTGGATAAATCCCCAGGCCCTGATAAGGTGTACCCGAGAACTCTGTGGGAAGCTAGAGAAGTGATTGCTGGGCCTCTTGCTGAGATATTTGTATCATCGATAGTCACAGGTGAAGTGCTGGAAGAGTGGAAGTTGGCAAATGTGGTGCCACTGTTTAAGAAGGGTGGTAAGGATAAGTCAGGGAACTATAGACCCGTGAGCCTGACATCAGTGGTGTGCAAGTTGTTGGAGGGAATCCTGAGGGACAGGATGTGCATGTATTTGGAAAGGCAAGGACTTATTAGAGATAGTCAACATGGCTTTGTGTGTGCGAAATCATGTCTCACAAACTTGATTAAGTTTTTTGAAGAAGTAACAAAGAGGATTGATGAGGGTAGAGCAGTAGATGTGATCTAAATCAACTTCAGTAAGGCCTTCGACAAGGTTCCCTATGGGATACTGGTTATAAAGTTAGATCTCATGTAATATAGGGACAACTAGCCATTTGGATACATAACTGGCTCAAAGGTAGAAGACAGAGGGTTGTGGTGGAGGAGTGCTTTTCAGACTGGAGGCCTGTGACCAGTGGAGTGTCACTAGGATCGGTGCTGGGTCCTCTACTTTTGTCATTTACATAAATGATGCGAGCATAACAGGTACAGTTAGTAAGTTTTCGGATGACACCAAAATGTGAGGTGTTGTGGACAGCAAAGACGGTTACCTCAGAGTACAACAGGATCTGGATCAGATGGGCCAATGGGCTGAGAAGTGGCAGATGGAGTTTAATTCAGATAAATGCGAAGTGCTGCATTTTGGGAAAACAAATCTTAGCAGGACTTATACACTTAATGGTAAGGTTTGAGGGAGTGTTGCTGAACAAAGAGACTTTGGAGTTCAGATTCATAGCTCCTTGAAAGTGGAGTCACAGGTAGATAGGATACTGAAGAAGGTGTTTGGTATGCTTTCCTTTATTGTTCAGAGTATTGAATACAGGAGTTGGGAGGTTATGTTGCGGCTGTACAGGACATTGGTCAGGCCACTGTTGGAATACGGTGTGCAATTCTGGTCTCCTTCCTATCGGAAAGTTGGTGTGAAACTTGAAAGGGTTCAGAAAAGATTCGCAAAGATGTTGCCAGGCTTGGAAGTTTTGAGCTATAGGGAGAGGCTGAACAGGCTGGGGCTGTTTTCCCTGTACTATCAGAGGCAGAGGGTTGACCTGATGGAGGTTTACAAAATTGAGGAGCATGGATAGGATAAATAGATATAGTCTTTTCCCTGGGGTTGGGGAGTCCAGAACTAGATGGCATAGGTTTAGGGTGAGAGAGGAAAGATATAAAAGAGACCGAAGGGACAAAGTTTTCACACAGAAGATGGTACGTGTATGGAATGAGCTGCCAGAGGATGTGGTGGAGGCTGGTACAATTTCAACATTTAAAAGGCATTTGGATGGGTATATGAATTGGAAGGGTTTGGAGGGATATGGGCCGGGTGCTGGCAGGTGGGACTAGATTGGGTTGGGATATCTGGTCGGCATGGACACATTGGACCAAAGGGTTTGTTTCCATACTGTACGTGTCTATGACTCTACGACTCTAAATCAGTAACCACCGACAGTTGGATGAATTTCGAGTCAGTACAAATCGGTGAGCACTGACATTTTAAAAGCTTTTGGGACAGATCAAATCAGTCACCATCCACACTTAGAAAAATTGTGGTCAGTACAGATCAGTAACCAGTGATTCATGGGAAAAAATTCTGGTCGAAACACTGACTCTGAAAAATTTTGGGATAGTTCAAATCAGTCACCATGCACACTTAGAAAAATTGTGGTCAGTACAAATCAGTAACCAATGATTCATGGGAAAAAATTCTGGTCGAAACACTGACTCTTCGAAAGACTTTGGGGCAGTGCAAATCAGTAACCACTGACAGTTTGAAAAATTTCAAGTCAGTATAAATCAGGAACCAGTGACAGTAAGAAAAAATTCGGGTCAGTGCAAATCAATAACCATCCATACAAAGAAAAAATTGGGTTCAGTACAAATCAGTAACCGCAGACATTTGGAAAAACTTTGTGGCAGTGCAAATCAGTAACTACCGACAGTTGGATGAACTTTGAGTCAGTACAACTCAGTAACCACGGACACTTTGATAAATATCTAGTCAGTGAAAATCAGTAACTACCAACAGTTAGAAAATTTACGGGTCAGTTCAAATTAGTGAGCACTGACATTTCAAAAGAATTTGCGACAGTGCAAATCAGTCACCATCCACACTTAGAAAAGGTTCGGTTCAGTCAAAATCAGTAACCATCAAAACTGAGAATAATTTGGGGTCAGTCCAAATCAGTAACCACTGATACATGGAAAAAAAATTCTGGTCGATGCAAATCAATAAACACTGACAGTAGGGAAATTTTCGGGTGAATTCAAATCAGTAATCACTGACACTTCAAACAATTTCTCGTCAGTGAAAATCAGTAACCACTGACAGTTGGAAAAAAAATTAGGGTCAGTGAAAATCAGTAACCACCGACACAGAGAATAATTTGAGGTCAGTACAAATCAGTACCACTGATACATGGAAAAAAAATTCTGGTCGGTGCAAATCAGGAAACACTGACACTTTGACAAACTTCAGAGCCGTGCTAATCAATAATCACTGACACTTAGAATAATTTCAGGTCAGTAGAAATCAATAATCACCAACAGTTGGGAAGATTTAGGGTCAGTTCAAATCAGTCTCCATCCGCGCTTCGCAAACTTTGTGCTCAGTACAAATCTGTAACCACCGACACTGAGAAAATGTTCGGGTCAGTGCACATCAGTAACCATTGGTACATGGAAAAAAATTCTGGTCGGTGCAAATCAGGAAACACTGACACTTCGACAAACTTCAGAGCTGTGCAAATCAGTATTCACTGACAGTTTGAAAAATTTCAATTCAGTGCAAATCAGTGACAGTAAGAAAAAATCGGGTCAGTCCAAATCAATAACCACAGACGGTTGAAACAATTACAGGTCAGTTCAAATCGGTGAGCACTGACATTTCGAAAGGAATTTGTAACAGTGCAAATCAGTCACCATTCGAAAAGGTTTGGGTCAGTAGAAATCAGTAACCACCAAAACTGAGAATAATTTGGGGTCAGTACAAATCAGTAACCACTGATACATGGAAAAAAATTCTGGTCGGTGCAAATTAGGAAACACTGACATTTCAAAAAAATTTAGGGTCAGTTCAAATCAGTAAGCCCTGACACTTTGTAAAATATTGGGTCGGTACAAATCAGTAATCACCAAAATGTGGAAAAATTACGAGTCAGTACAAATCGGTGAGCACTGACATTTCAAAAGAATTTGGGTCAGTGCACATCAGTCACCATCCACACTTAGAAAAGGTTCGGGTCAGCAGAAATCAGTAACCACCAAAATTGAGAATAATTTGGGACAGTACAAATCAGTAACCACTGATACATGGAAAAAAAATTCTGGTCGGTGCAAATCAGGAAACACTGACAGTTGGAAACATTTAGGGTCAATTCAAATCAGTAATCACTGACACTTCAAACAATTTCTAGTCAGTGAAAATCAGTAACCACTGACAGCTAGAAAAAAAATAGATTCAATGAAAATCAGTAACCACCGACGCAGAGAATAATAGGGTTCAGTACAAATCAGTAACTACTGACAGGTGGTAAACTTTCGGGTCGGTACAAATCAGTAAGCACTGACATATAAAAACATTTTGGGACAGTGCAAATCACTCACCGTCCACACTTAGCAAAATTTGTGCTCAGTAAAAATCAGTCATCACCGACACTGAGAAAATGTTGGGGACAGTGCAAATCGGGAACTACTGACACATGGAAAAAAACTTCGGGTCAGTGCAAATCCGAACACTCTGAGACGTGAAAAGATTTTAGGTCAGTGCAAATCAGTAACTACCGACAGTTGGAAAACTTAGGGTCAGGACAAATCATTAACCACCGACAGGTGGAAACATTACGGGTCAGTACAAATTGGTAAGCACTGATGTTTAAAATAATTTTGGGACAGTGCTAATCAGTAACCATCCACACTTAGAAAATATTGGGGTCAGTACAAATCAGTAACCACCAACACTGAGAGAATGTTCGGGTCTGTGCAAATCAGTGACCACTGACACATGGAAACATTTCTGGTTGGGTGCATATCAGGAAACACTGACACTTCAACAAACTTTGGTGCAGTGCAAATCAGTAATATCTGACACTTAGAAACATTTCGGGTCCGTACAAATCTGTGACCACCAAAAAGTGTAAAAAATTACAGGTCAGTACCAATCAGTAAGCACTGACATTTCAAAACATTTCTGGACAGTGCAAGTCAGTAACCCACGACATGAGAAAAATTTTGGGTCAGTGCAAATCCATAACCATCCACACTTGGAAATATTTCTGGTCAGTACAAATCAGTAACCACCGACAGGTGGAAAACTTTCCGGTCAGTACAAATCAGTAACTACCAACAGTTGGATAAATTTTGCATCAGGACAAATCAGTGTGGGAAAAGATTTGCTAACCCACGGTAGGCCCACAAAAGCAAAATTGGCCGAACTGTACCAGAACACCCAGAATTCCCGAGCAGCTCACCGGCCGAATCAGACAGCACACATACAAGGGATTAGGCTTTCTGCTCCCACAGACATGACACAGCACCACAGTTATCTCAAAGCCCTAAGGGCAGTTTCACAACCCAGCAATACTAAAGCCACACAAGGAGCGGGTCAGACAGAGAGACACCAGCAAGGACACCCTCCAGGAACAGGCCAATGGAAACACCTCACTACTTCAGAAGAGATATTAACACCCACCTGTGAAGAGGAATGGAACCGTCGATACTGTCAGGATGTTACATTGTGTGAAGGAACAGGACATTCATCCAATAAACTGTTTTCCAATTCGCAGCCTTGGAACTACATGACTCCATTCCCAGATACATTGTCGTTTCTCGTTTCTTAATCAGTGCCATTGTGCAGCAATACTATAAAACTGGTCTCAGCCTCAGCTTTGGGAAGAGAAATTCTGATCTACACGTACAGACTGTCAGTTCTGTGTCAGCTGGTCTGTTTTCTCTTCCAGCCATATCGTTTGCAATAAACTGTTTGTCAATTGTGTTTTTAGATCTCTAATCTATTGGGCAAATTTCTCTGATACTCTTCTCCTTTCCCCCTCTCCTACCCCCTCTCTCCTTCCCCTGAGTTTGTTCCCCCACTCTTTCCACCCTCCCCATTGCACTCCTCCTCCCCCTTCCTTTCACCCCTTTCCCCATCCCCTTCCCCCTCTCTTCACCCCCCTTCCCCCTCCCCCCTCTCCTTCCCCCCAGTTCCTTCAACCCTCCCCTTGGCCTAGCTCCTTCCCCTCCTTTCCACTTCTTCCCACATCTCTCCTTCACCCCAGTCTTTCCCCCTTCACTCCCCTCCTTTCCCTCTTCCTTCCTCCTCTCTCCTTCCACCCCTTCCCTCCTCTATGTCCCCCTCTCTCCTTCCCTCCTCTCCTTTCCCCTCTTTCATTCCCCCCGAATCTCCTTCATCTTCTCCCCTACCCCTCTTTTCCCATCTCTTGTCTCCTTCCCCCCTCTCCTTTTGTCCCTCTCCTCCCCCTCTCCTTCATGCCCTTCCCCTTCCTCTCCCCCTTATCTTCCCCCTCTACTTACCCCTACTTCTCTCCCCCTCTCCTTTCCCCATCTCCTCGCCTCCTTTCCTCTCTCCTTCCCTTCCTCTCCTTCTCCACTCGATCCCCCTTCCCCCTCTCCTTCCCCTTTCCTTCGCCCCCTCCTTCCACCCTCCTTCCCTGCCTTTCTCTTCTCTTCTTCCACCCCTCTCCTTTCCCCCACTCTCTTCTTCCTCTCCTTCCCCCTCCACTTCCCTCCTCCTTTCCCCTTCCCCCTCTCTCCTTCCACCCTGCCTTCCTCTTCTCTTCTTCCACCCCTCTCATTCCCCCCACTCTCTTCTTCCCCCCACTCTCTTCTTCCTCCTACTCTCTCCTTCCTTCCCCCTCCCCTTCCCCCTCACTCCTTCCCCTCCCCCTCTCTCCTTCCCCCCCTCCTTCGCTCCTTCTCCTCTCGCTTTTCCCAGCCTCTCCTCCCTCTCTCCTTCACCATTCTCTCCTTCCATCACCCCCTCCTTCCCCCCTCCTTTCTCCCCTCTTCTCCTCTCTTCCCCCACACCCTCTCCTTTCCTTCCCCCTCCTTATCCCCTCCCCCACACTCCTTCACCCTCTCCTTCCTTCCCTTCCCCATGACTTCACCCCCACTCATACCTACCCTTGTTCCCCCAGCCTTCCCCCTCCTTCCCCCAACTACCTTTCCCCTTCTCCCACCCTCTCCACACCCTCCCTCGTCTTTCCTACCCCTTCCCCCTCTCACCTCTCCCTCCTCCTCCTCCTACAATGTGGGAAAGTGTGAGGTCATGCACTTTGGTCGGAGGAATAGAGGCAGAGAGACATGGACTATTTTCTAAATGGGGAGAAAATTCAGAAATCTGAAGTGCAGAGAGACTTGGGAGTTCCCGTCCAGGATTCTCTCAGGTAAACCTGCAGGTTGGGTCAGTAGTTAGGCTGATAAATGCAATGGTGGCATTTATTTTGAGATCACTTGATTATAAAAGCAGGGATGTATTTCTGAGGCTCTATAAAGCTGGGGTCAGACCACATTTGGAGAATTGTACACAGTTTTGGGTCCCATATCTCAGGAAGGATGTACTGACCCTGGAACGTGTTCAGAGGAGGTTCATGAGAACGGTCCCAGTGATGAAAAGCTTAACACATGAGGAATGTGTGAGGACTCTGGGTCTATACTCAATGGAGTTCAGAAGGATGGGGGGCTGGGGGATCTAATAGAAACTTACAGAATACTGAATGGCCTGGACAGAGCGGATGTTGGGAAGATGTTTCCATTTGGTCAGAGAGACCGGGTCCCAATGGCACAGCCTCAGAGTAAAGGGAAGAGCTCTTAGAACAGAGATAAGGAGAAACTTGTTGATCCAGAGAGTGGGGAATCTGTGGAATTCATTCCCACTGAAGGCTGGGGAGGCCCAGCTCACTGAGTATATTTAACACTGAGATAGATAGGTTCTTCATTGTAAAGGGGGGAATCAAGGTTTACCGGGAGATTGGAGTTGAGAACCTTATCAGCTGTGATTGAATGAGGAAGCAGAGACTCGATGGGCTGAACGGCCTCATTCCTGCTCCTATGTCCTTGTGCTCTTCATTTCTCTTTAAATCCACATTCACCTGCAGGCACCCACCCCGAGCTGGGACCTCACCTTTCTATTGGTTGCACCACAAGATGGACAGGCTCTCTGACCAATGGGAGCTGGAGGGAGAGCTCAGACCCGCCCTGAGGATGCACGCGGTGTCTCGAGGCGCGGCCGTTTAACTGACAGCGCGCGGGCCCGCGTGGGGGCGGGGCCTGGCTCTGCGCACGCGCATCGTTTAAACCCGGAAGCGGCAGAATATGAGCAGGAGGGGAATTGATGACTGGATGGGAAGCTCAACACATTGTCTGGTATTCAGCAAGGCAGCATCCCCACTCACATTCTTAATATTTCTAAGCGAGCATCAGAATCGGAAAAAACCTCCTTCCCCCTCCCTCCCCTCTCTCTCTCCTTCCCCCCTTCTCTCTCCTTACCCCCTTCTCTCTCCTTACCCCCTTCTCTCTCCTTCCCCCCCTCTTTCTCTCCTTCTCCCCTCTGTTTCTCTCCTTCCCCCCTTTCTCTCCTTCCCCCCCTCTTTCTCTCCTTCTCCCCTCTGTTTCTCTCCTTCCCCACTCTCTCTCTCTCCTTCCCCCCCTCTCTCCTTCACCCCTCTCTCTCCCTCGTTCCCCCCCCCCCACCTCTCTGTCGTTCCCCTCCACATGTCTCCACTGTGTACAATTCCCCACCCTCCCTCACCACCGCCAGGCCGAGCTGGAGGGGGTGGGGGCCCGGGGATCATATGAAGATACTGACCAGCCATTCATCTGTGTGTGTCTTCATGCACAGCATGATCCCAGTCCCCAGGCTTCCGTGGCCCCACCGCACCCCTCACTGAGAAAGGGGCTTTACTTCCCCTCTCCACCCACAGTTTGTACAACAACAGGGGTCCCCGGGAACAGTAAGATCCCACTGTGTTAATGACCACATGGCACGGAGTCCAAATCACCCTCTGGGACAGGAAGACAGGGAGGGAGTGGGGAATGGGGGAGAGAGAGGGGGATAGGTTGTGGGGGAGGGGGGATGGTGGTAAGAATAAAACTCTGAGACAAAGAGAATGAAAGACAGAAAGCAGAATAAACAAATACCTAGTGGGGGGAGGGGGAAGGAGGGAGAGAGAACTAACAGGGGGAAGAGAGAGAAAAAAACAGATGGAGGGAAAGCAAAAAAGTCCAGGGAGGTGGGGGGTGGGGAGAGAGAGAGAGACTGACATAGAGAGATCCCAAAGAGAGACAGATGGCCAAAGGAGGAGAGAGTGAGGTAGAGAGAGCATGATGGTGTAAGGCAGAATAGAAAGATCCCACAGGGCTGTGAGAGAAAAGTGTGGAGAGAGGGGAGCAGGGGAGTTGGAGATTGGGAAAGACTGAATGATTAAAAAATTCCAGAAAGAGAGTGAGGAGACAGAGTTGTAGGAAGGGAATCTCCAAAGGAACGGGAACAGGATGGAGATGGGTAGGATGGGGAGAGATGGGGATTGAAGGAAAGATTTGGGGAAGAGAGAGAGGGAACACGAGAATGAAGATGGGAGCTGCAATGAGAGACGGAGGCAGTGACGTTTGTGGGATCGGACTGTGCAGCAACTCTCTCTCCAACCCTTTTGTCTCCCCACCCCCAGCCCAGAGCTCACCCCTTATGGTAAAAATCACAGAGACAGCTTGAACCCCACAATTCTTTTCCCCGTGTTTGTCGGTGTCTGTGTGTATGTCTGTGTGTGTGTGTGTGTGTGTCTGTGTATGTGTGTGTCTCTGTGTCTGTGTCTGTCTGTGTGTGTGTGTCTCTGTGTAAATGAACAACACGGAGACAGAACAGTTTCTGATTATTCTCTCTCTCTGGTTCCAGCTCTTGTCTGATGATTCCTCACGGCAGAATGATTGGATTCTCTCTGTCTCTGCACTGTCCAAGTTTCAGCTCCCAGACCAAATCCCCTCCTCGGGGGGAGAGACTGAGAGCGAAATGAAAATTGATTAAAATAAAACAGTGGCACCAAAAGCACAGCAAGATCCCATCGCTCTCTGCCTTCCACAATCTCTCCCTTTCCCAGCACAGCCCCTGATATGAAACCCAGAGAACGGGAACAGGAAGGTGTCAAACTGCCTCAGGGTCAGGACTGTCCCAGTGTTTCTGTTTGAGGGGAGGGGCATGTATGTGAGAGAGAGATGGAAATTGATTAAATCAAAGCTAAGATCTTTTGAATCACAAACTCAAGAGAAACAAATAAAATCCCATCACTGAGTGACTTCCCAAAGCTCCCCATTTTATCAGCACTTCCCGCTGGTTTTAAACCCGGAGAATGGGAACAGATTTCACTGGGACCCAGGGGGTAAATGCTTTCTGACTGAGCCCCCATCCCAAGGGTTTATTTTCTGAGACTCGATGGAAGGGAGTCGGTCTCAGAGCCTGGATCCCGTCCCTCCCCCCGTGTTTAACCTGCCCCCTCCAGCTGCTTCTCTGACAAACCGGGGGTAAAAAATATCACAAGAGGCAGGACTGATGTCCCCTCCATCCCACTCCCCTTCACACCCCCGTGACCCACACTCTGTCTGGGATTGGGGCTGTTTCTACATGATATTAACGTTCAACCTTCCACTGATAGAGTCACCTCTCTCTTTCACTCCTCCCTCCCTCTCTCTCGCTCTCTGGCCTCTCTCTCCCTCCTTCCCTCACTCCTCCCCTCTGTCTCCCTCTCTCATTCTCTGTCTTCTCTCCCATCTCTCTCTCTCTTCCCCCTCTGCCTGTCCCTATCCCCCTCTCCATCTCTCTGCTCAGCTTCCTCCTGCTCTCGAGAATGGATTGGTCTCTTTCTCTCTCTCCATTCCCCCTACATTCTGATTGAAATGCCCTCCCCTCCCCTCCCTCCCATTCAAAGTGTGTACCCATCTCCCCGGCCTGTCCTGTAGACACTAGCCCTGTCACAATCACATTGTTGGGGGAGGGGGAGGAGAGGTGGGGGGGTCTGGGCTGGAGAAAGGAGGGATGATACACCCCACCCACTATCAGACCATCAGCAAACAGAGCCCGGGCCCTGTAGACAGGCTCCTGTGATGTGTAATGGACAACCCGCAGGCTGAGGGGCGTACAGCAAGATCCCACAGGCAGCTGGGGTGTGGCATACCTGGGGTATTTCCTCTTCTTTACCCTTTGCCAGAACTAGTGCTATCCCCCAGCAACAACCCCTCCCCACAACAACCGCTCCACAAGCAAAATGCTCCCCCTGTAATTTACACACAGCAAGATCCCAATAATACCAGCACTTTCTAAATCCGGTTTCTGATCATGAGTCTCTCTCTGTCTGTCTCTCCCTGCCTGGAATCCCACATCCTGTCCCCCACACCCCTCCCCATTAAAATGACGACAAGTCATAGAGTGGGCCATTGATGCACAGTGCGATCCCACAGGGTAGTCCCCTTCGTGCTCCAGAATGTGTTCAAATTCCACTTTACATCCGACAGGAGGCTGTGGATTTCTTTATGAATCTTGTTGAAGGAAACACCTCATCCATCCCAGGATTTAATTTGGTGGATAGTGCTTTCTAGAAGGAAGTGATTGCAGCTGAGCCCTCCCCCAGATCCTGTCTCCCTTTCCCAGCTCAACTACAAAGACACATCTTATCCCTCTATCCCTCCCTCCTTCCACTCTCTCTCTCTTTTACCCCTTTATCTCAAAAACAACCACCTGACGCTGCGAAATATTTCCATCTCCCGACTTCAAATAACCACGACACATTGCTGTGTGTGGGACGGTTTGATTTGTTTAAAAAAATCATCAAAAGAAAGCTGGGGAGGGTGTGAGAGAGGGGACAGAGAGAGAGAGAGAGAGATCCCCTCCCAGATACTCAGGGATTGGGCCAACCTGGGTCTTATTTATGTGATTATCACATTTGGTCACCCTTACTGCAATGTAGGCCACCCTGCAGGTGGTTTGAGACACAGCTAGATCCCACAAGTAATATTACTCTGATATTAGAACAAGTCTTTGGATGGAGTTTCTCATTTAAGTTTTAATTCCCTCCTTGGGGAGTCCTGTCTGTCAGACACTCACTGGGGATTGATGTGTTTGTATCAAATACCAGGGCCCTGGTTATTTTAACCCCAGGCTTCAAAACAACAGGGCTCCAGTTACCCAGAAGCCCCTAAAACCCAGGGTACCCCAGAGGAGATTAAACCTCGGGGTAAATAAACACACAACTCACGTGGGCCCCCATGGGGTGCAGCCTGTCGACCAGGCCTCAGGCCTCAGGCCCGTGTCCCCTCTGGAGAAAGCTCTTGTTCAAAAGGTCTCCTGATCCTAAAGTTTCTCTCTTTGAATCTTCAAGTGGCCAGCAAGATTCCTTGGGAGGAAAGAGACAGTATTAGATGAAAGACAAAGAATGAAAATCATTACAGGGAGATAGCACAGCAAGATCCCAGGTTTTCCTCTCTCAGTGACACAGACAATCTCTCAGCAACACCCAAACAAAAACATATCGGGCGATGAGCTGAGTTTCCATGCCAAATCCTTGGAAAACTTTGAAATGACGCGTTAGCTGATTAAAACACTCACTGCCTGCAGTGACAGCATTGGGGCAGCTGGTACACAGCAAGATCCCACATGGTACAATGCAGCAGCAGCTAATTACTCTGATCACTTTCCCCTCTGTGATGCTGCTTCAGTTTAATTATTTCCTGTCACTCCAGAATCAAACATTACAGCAATTTCAGAATCTCCCCTTCTGTTTCCCCTGCTCTTTCAATTTTTTACTCAATTCCTCACTCTCTTTCTCTCACTGTCGAATTTTCTCATCCTGCCCTCTCTATCACCCACATTACGCTGACTTTATGACAAGTCTTTCGAGAGGGTCACATCATTTGGGTTTTAATTCTGCCCTCGGGGAGTCCTGCGTCTCAGATCCTGGGAATTGACATACTTTAGCCCCAGGCCACAAACCTGTTTTAAAAATGACAGGGCCACAATCCGGCAGGAGCCAGTTAACCAGAGGCCCCTAAAACCCAGGGCCCCCAGAGGAGATTAAACCTCAGGGTAAATAAACACACAACTCAGTTAGGCCCCCACAGGGTGCAGCCTGTTGACTAGGCCGAATGGCCTTACTTCCACTCCTATGTCTTATGGTCTTATGGTCTTAGGCCTCAGGCCCATGCTCCCCCTCTGGAGGTTATTCTTTCCTGGCCTCGAATATTTTGGATCTTGGTCCCACACTAACACCTAAGATTCTCTGACCCTAAACCCCTGAAGCTAAGGTTTTCTGTCTTGGAATTTTGCTGTTCTCAGTGTGACTACCAGAAAAAAAACACTCTCTATGACTTATATTTCTATATTCCCTGTGTGAGTGTGTAAATGTGTGTGTTTCTGACTGTGAGTGAGCATATCTGTGAGAGCGAGAGACTGTGCCTGTGTGTGTCCAACTTGAGTGTCAATGATTCCGTGATGGTACACACTCACAGCCTCACACTCACTCACTCACTCACTAACACAAAGGCACACACTCACTCACAACACATACACAAACACACAGACAGTCACACAGAGCTGCTCATGCACTCTCACATGCACTCACACACACTCTCATACACACACATTTCCATGCACAGACACTGACTCTCACTCACACATCCCTCACACAAACAATTACTCCCTCTCACTCTCTTCCTTACTTGCTCTTCCCCTTGGTGTGGGTACAGTGCTTTACATATCGAATATCAGATACCCAAGAGTGAGTTTCTGACCTGAATCTAATCGAGGGTTCAGTGGGGATATACATTCGGAGTAACAGGTACCAGGGATGGAGTTACAGCCTGGAATCTAATTGAAGGGTTCAGGGGGATTTATATACAGAATAACAGAGACAGAAGAGAGTTACAGACTGGAATCTGAACAAGATGTTTGATTACTTTAGCTATAGACTAATATTTAACCAGGCGTGATTTAAAGACTGGAATCTAATCGAGGTTATCGGGGTGGTTTATATACAGAGAGACTGATAACTGGGAGTGAGTTGCAGACAGGAATCTAATCGATGGTATGGGGGTGGTTTATATACAGAGAGACAGATACCCAGGAGTATCTCACAGACTGGAATGTAATTGAGGGATTCAAGGTGGTTTTTATACAGTGTAACAGTTACCCGGGAGTCAGTTTTTGAGGTGATAGAAGTTACAGAATCATGCCATAAGACCATAAGAAACAAGACCATTCAGCCCATCGAGCCTGCTCCACTACTCAATCGTGGCTGATAGGTTTCTCAACCTCATTCTCCCGCTTTCTCCCTGTAACCCTTGATACTCACGAACCTTTCTATCTCAGTCTTAAATATACTCAGGGAGCTGGGCCTCTCCTGCCTTCAGTGGGAATGAATTTCACAGATTCCCCACTCTCTGGATCAACAAGTTTCTCCTTATCTCTGTTCTAAGAGCTCTTCCCTTTACTCTGAGGCTGTGCCATTGGGTCCCAGTCTCTCTGACCAAATGGAAACATCTTCCCAACATCCGCTCTGTCCAGGCCATTCAGTATTCTGTAAGTTTCTATTAGATCCCCCAGCCCCCCATCCTTCTGAACTCCATTGAGTATAGACCCAGAGTCCTCACACATTCCTCATGTGTTAAGCTTTTCATCACTGGACCGTTCTCGTGAACCTCCTCTGAACACGTTCCAGGGTCAGTACATCCTTCCTGAGGTATGGGACCCAAAACTGTGTACAATTCTCCAAATGTGGTCTGACCCCAGCTTTATAGAGCCTCAGAAATACATCCCTGCTTTTATAATCAAGTGCTCTCAAAATAAATGCCACCATTGCATTTACCTTCCTAACTACTGACCCAACCTGCAGGTTTACCTGAGACAATCCTGGACGGGAACTCCCAAGTCTCTCTGCACTTCAGATTTCTGAATTTTCTCCCCATTTAGAAAATATTCCATGTCTCTCTGCCTCTATTCCTCCGACCAAACTGCATGACCTCATACTTTCCCACATTGTAGTCTATCTGCCATTTCTTTGCCCACTCTCTTAACCTGTCCAAATCCTTCTGCAGCCTCCCCACCTCCTCAATGATACCTGACCCTCTACCTATTTTTATATCATCTGCAAACTTACTCAGAATGCCCTCAGTTCCTTCATCTAGATCGTTAAAACAGCAAGGAAACAGTCTCTCCTTATAACTCAGGCCTTCCAGTCTGGGTAACACCTTTATCAATCTGTTACCCACTCTTTGCAGTTTAATAACGTCCTTCCTACAGCAGGATGAACAGGATGGTATGCAGTCCTCCAAATGTGGTCTCACCAATGTCTCGTACAGCTGTAACTTGACATCCCAACTCCTGGGCTCAGTGCTCTGCCCGATAAAGGCAAGCCTGTCAAATGCCACCTTCACCACCCTGTGACCCTGCCTACCTGTGGCACCACTTTCAAGGAACCATGTACCTGCCCCCCCCCCCCTTGGTCTCTCTGTTCAACAACACTCCCCAGGGCACTACCATTAACTGTGTACGTCCTGCATGTGCACACTCACTCTCACTCGCACATGCACACTCTCACTTGTGTGCGCACACACTCTCTTACTCACTTTCTCTAGCAAGTCTCAATTATTGATGCCCATTTAACTGTTCTCTGATATACTTCTTACACGTATTGGTTCCCTACTCTCATTTGTTCATTTTGGGGTCCGCAGAACTGAAACTCCAATTTCCTGATGCTTGCAACATTTCTCCTTTTTAGTGATTCCCTGTCCCTATTTTCCCATTTAGACTTACTCTGCTCTAATTCTCTAATTTATTGGCACTCCCACTAATTTTCTAATGTAATGGGACTGTGTACCAAACCCATCTACTGATGCCCCACTAGTTCTCATGTGTACTCATACCCCAATACTCATTCTTCCATTTCCTGATGCCCTATCCCAACTCTATTATCTAGAGGTGCCCTACTCTAATTCCCATATTTACTGCCCTAGACCAACTCTACCATTTAGAGGTGCCCTACTGGAGATGGGGGGTGGGGGGGGCGAGGGGAGGGGCAGGCAAGGAGATGGGGGAGGGCAGGAAGAAGAGTTGGAGGGGGTGGGGGACAGGGGGAGGAGGGAGAGAGTTGGGAAGGGGAGGGGCAAGGAGAGGAGGGAAGGAGAAAGGGGTAGAATAGAGTGGGGGAAAGGAGAGGGGTAGAAGAAGAGAGGGGAAGGATGGGGGAAGGCAGGGTGGAAGGAGAGGGGGAAGGGGGATCGAGGGGAGGAGAGGGAGGGAAGGAGAGGGGGAGGGGGCAAGGAGATGGGCGAAGGAGAGAGGGATAAGGAGAGGGGAAAAGAAGGGGGAAGGCTGTGAAGGAGAGGGAGAGGAAGGGAAGGAGAAGGGGGAAGGGACCAAGGAGATGTAAAAAAGAGGGGGGGGGGGAAGGGAAGGTGAAGGAAATTTGGTGGGATGGAGAGAGGAGAACATAGAGGGGAAGGGGGGTGGAAGGGGAGTGGAGGAAGGGGGAAGGAGAGGGGGTAAAGAAGTGGTGTGAAGGGGGAAGAAGAGGGGAGAAGGAGAGTGGAGGAAGGAGAGAGGTGGGAAGGAGAGGGAAGGGGAAATGAGGGGAGGGAAAATGGGGTGAACGGGGGTAGGAATTGGTCCAAGGGAAGGGTTGAAGGAACTGGGGGGAAGGAGAGAGGGGGAAGGAGGAGAAAGGAGTGAAAGGAAGGGGGAGGAGGGGTACAATGGGGAGGGTGAAAGGAGTGAGGGGGAACGAACTGAGGGGAAGGAGATAGGGGGTAGGAGAGGGAGGGAAGGCGGAAGGAGGGGGAGTGGGGGGAAAGGAGAAGGGGATGGAGAGAGGGGGAGGGGAAGGAGAAAGGGGGAGGAGAGAGGGGGAGGGAGCAGGAGGAATAGGGGAAGGAGATGAGGGGAAGGGGGGATGGAGAGTGGGGAAAGGGGGGAAGGAGACCCGAGGGAATGGAGAGGGGAAGATGTGAGGGGAAGGAGAAGGGTAAACAGAGGGGGAGTAGGACAGGGGTGGAAAGGGGGAAAGGAAGGCAGAAAGAGAGTGGGGGAAGAGAGTGGGAAAGGAGGAGGGAAGGGGAAGGGACAGGAGAGGGAGAAGGGGAAGGAATTAGGAGAAGGACAAGGGGATGGAGAGAAAGGCAGAAAGAGAGTGGGGGTAGAGAGGTGGTAAGGAGGGGGGAAGGAGAGGGGGGAGGAGAAAGGGAGGGAAGTAGAGAGGAGGAAGGAGAGGGGGGAAGGAAAGGGGGAAAGGAGAAGGGTGTCAGAGAAATTTGCCCAATAGATTAGAGATCTAAAAACACAATTGACAAACAGTTTATTGCAAGCGATATGGCTGGAAGAGAAAACAGACCAGCTGACACAGAACTGACAGTCTGTACATGTAGATCAGAATTTCTCTTCCCAAAGCTGAGGCTGAGACCAGTTTTATAGTATTGCTGCACAATGGCACTGATTAAGAAACAAGAAACTACAATGTATCTGGGAATGGAGTCATCTAGTTCCAAGGCTGCGAATTGGAAAACAGTTTATTGGATGAATGTCCTGTTCCTTCACACAATGTAACATCCTGACAGTATCGACGGTTCCATTCCTCTTCACAGGTGGGTGTTAATATCTCTTCTGAAGTAGTGAGGTGTTTCCATTGGCCTGTTCCTGGAGGGTGTCCTTGCTGGTGTCTCTCTGTCTGACCCACTCCTTGTGTAGCTTTAGTATTGCTGGGTTGTGAAACTGCCCTTAGGGCTTTGAGATAACTGTGGTGCTGTGTCATGTCTGTGGGAGCAGAAAGCCTAATCCCTTGTATGTGTGCTGTCTGATTCGGCCGGTGAGCTGCTCAGGAATTCTGGGTGTTCTGGTACAGTTTGGCCAATTTTGCTTTTGTGGGCCTACCGTGGGTTAGCAAATCTTTTCCCACACTGATTTGTCCTGACGCAAAATTTTTCCACCTGTCTGTGGTTACTGATTTGTACTGACCCGAAATGTTTCCAAGTGTGGATGGTTATGGATTTGCACTGACCCAAAATGTTTCTAATGTGGTGGGTTACTGACTTGCACTGTCCAGAAATGTTTTGAAATGTCAATGCTTACTGATTTGTACTGACCTGTAATTTTTACACTTTTTGGTGGTTACAGATTTGTACGGACCCGAAATTTTTCTAAGTGTCAGATATTACTGATTTACACTGCCCCTAAGTTTGTTGAAGTGTCAGTGTTTCCTGATATGCACCCAACCAGAAATGTTTCCATGTGTCAGTGGTTACTGATTTGCACAGACCCGAACATTCTCTCAGTGTTGGTGGTTACTGATTTGTACTGACCCCAATATTTTCTAAGTGTGGAGGGTTACTGATTAGCACTGTCCCAAAATTATTTTAAACATCAGTGCTTACCAATTTGTACTGACCCGTAATGTTTCCACCTGTCGGTGGTTAATGATTTGTACTGACCCAAAATTACTCTGTGTCGGTGCTTACTGATTTGTACTGACTTGAAATTCATCCAACTCTCAGTGGTCACTGATTTGCACTGACCCCAAATGTTTCTAAGTGTGGATGGTTACTGATTTACACTGACCCGAACATTTTCTAGGTGTCGTTGGTTACCGATTTGTAGTGACGATAACTTTTCCACTTGTTGGTGATTACTGATTTGTACTGCCCGAAATATTTCCAAGTGTGGATGGTTATGGATTTGCACTGACCCAAGTTTGTTTGAAATGTCAGTGCGTACCGATTTGTACTGACCCAAACTTCATCCAACTGTCGGTGGTTAATGATTTGTACTGACCCAAACTCTTTCCATGGGTCAGTGGTTACTGATTTGCACTGACCCGAAAATTTTCCCAGTGTCTGTGGTTAGTGATTTATACTGACCCCAAATTTTTCTAAATGTGGATGGTGACTGATTTTCACTGAACCAGAATGTTTTGAAATGTCAGTGCTTACCGATTTGTCCTGACCCTAAGTTTTCCAACTGTCGGTAGTTACTGATTTGCACTGACCTAAAATCTTTTCACGTCTCAGAGTGTTCGGATTTGCACTGACCTGAAGTTTTTTTCCATGTGTCAGTGGTTCCCGATTTGCACTGACCCGAACATTTTCTCAGTGTCGGTGGTTACTGATTTTTACTGAGCACAAATTTTGTTATGAGCAGACGGTGACTGATTTGCACTGTCCCAATTTTTTTTAAAATGTCAGTGCTTGCTGATTTGTACTGACCCACAATTTTTCCACCTGTCGGTGATTACTGATTTGCACTGCCCTGAAGTTTGTCGAAGTGTCAGGGTTTCCTAATTTGCAGCGACCAGATTTTTTTTCCATGTATCAGTGGTTACTGATTTGTACTGACCCCAAATTATTCTCTGTGTGGGTGGTTTCTGATTTTCACTGACCCTAATTTCTTTCCAACTGTCAGTGGTTACTGATTTTCACTGACTAGAAATTGTTTGAAGTGTCAGTGATTACTGACTTGAACTGACCCTCAATTTTTCCAACTGTCAGTGTTTCCTGATTGGCACGGACCAGAATTTTTTCCAAGTATCAGTGGTTACTGATTTGTACTGACCCCAAATTATTCTCAGTTTTGGTAGTTACTGATTTCTACTGACCCGAACCTTTTCGAAGTGTGGATGGTGACTGATTTGAACTGTCCCAAATTCCTTTCGAAATGTCAGTGCTCACTGATTTGAACTGACCTGTAATTGTTTCAACCGTCTGTGGTTATTGATTTGCACTGACCTGAAATGTTTCTGACTGTCACTGGTTACTGATTTGCACTGCCCCAAAGTTTGTCGAAGTGTCAGGGTTTCGTGATTTGCACCGACCAGAATATTTTTCCATGTACCAGTGGTTACTGATGTGCACTGACCCGAACATTTTCTCAGTGTCGGTGGTTACAGATTTTTACTGAGCACAAATTTTGATATGCGCAGATGGTGACTGATTCGCACTGTCCCAATTTTTTTGAAATCTCAGTGCTTACCGCTTTGTACTGACCCATAATTTTTCCAACCGTCAGTGCTTACTGGTTTGCACTGACCCTAAATGTTTCCAACTGTAGGTGGTTATTGATTTCTACTGACCTGAAATTATTCTCTGTGCCAGTGATTACTGATTTGCACTGCCCTGAAGTTTGTCAAAGTGTCAGTGATTACTGATTTGCACCAACCAGAATTTTTTTCCAGGTATCAGTAGTACCTGATTTGTAATGACCCCAAATTATTCTCAGTTTTAGTGGTTACTGATTTCTACTGACCCGAAACTTTTCTGAGTGTGGATGGTTACTGTTTTGCAGTGACCTAAATTCTTTTAAAGTGTCAGTGCTCACTGATTTGTACTGACCTGAATTTTTTCCAAATGTCAGTGGTTCCAGATTTGTACTGATTTGAAATTTTTCAAACTGTGTCAGTAGTTACTGATTTGCACTGCCCCAAAGATGGTTGAAGTGTCAGTGTTTCCTGATTTGCACCGACCAGAATTTTTTTCCATGTACCAATGGTTACTGATGTGCACTGACCCGAACATTTTCTCAGTGTCGGTGGTTACTGATTTGTACTGAGCACAAAGTTTGCAAAGCGCGGATGGAGACTGATTTGAACTGACCCTAAATCTTCCCAACTGTTGGTGATTATTGATTTCTACTGACCTGAAATTATTCTAAGTGTCAGTGATTATTGATTAGCACAGCTCTGAAGTTTGTCAAAGTGTCAGTGTTTCCTGATTTGCACCGACCAGAATTTTTTTCCATGTACCAGTGGTTACTGATGTACACTGACCTGAACATTTTCTCAGTGACGGTGGTTACTGATTTTTACTGAGCACAAATTTTGATATGAGCAGACGGTGACTGATTTGCACTGTCCCAATTTTTTTTAAAATGTCAGTGCTTGCTGATTTGTACTGACCCACAATTTTTCCACCTGTCGGTGGTTACTGATTCGTATTGACCTGAAATTATTCTGAGTGTCAGTGATTACTGATTAGCACTGTCCTGAAGTTTGTCGAAGTGTCAGTGTTTCCTGATTTGCATCAACCAGAACTTTTTTTCCATGTATCAGTGGTTACTGATTTGTAATGACCCGAACACTTTCGAAGTGTGGATGGTTACTGATTTGAATTGTCCCAAATTCTTTTAAAATGTCAGTGCTCACCGATTTGTACGGACTCGAAATTCATCCAACTGTCGGTGGTTACTGATTTAGAGTCGGAGAGTCATAGACACGTACAGTATGGAAACAAACCCTTCGGTCCAATGTGTCCATGTCGACCAGATATCCCAATCCAATCTAGTCACACCTACCAGCACCCAGCCCATATCCCTCCAAACCCTTCCTATTCATATACCCATCCAAATGCCTTACACGTACCACCCTTTGTGTGAATACTTTGTCCCTTCGGTCTCTTTTATATCTTTCCCCTCTCACCCTAAACCTATGCCCTCTAGTTCTGGATTCCCTAAACCTATGGAAAAGACTTTGTCTATTTATCCTATCCATGCTCCTCATAATTTTGTAAACCTCCATCAGGTCACCCCACTGCTCTGACAGTCTAGGGAAAACAGCCCCAGCCTGTTCAGCCTCTCCCTATAGCTCAAAACTTCCAAGCCTGGCAACATCCTTGTAAATCTTTTCTGAACCCTTTCAAGTTTCACAACATCTTTCCGATAGGAAGGAGACCAGAATTGCACACCATATTCCAACAGTGGCCTGACCAATGTCCTGTACAGCCGTAAATAACCTCCCAACTCCTGTATTCAATACTCTGAACAATAAAGGAAAGCATACCAAACACCTTCTTCACTATCCTATCTACCTGTGACTCCACTTTCAAGGAGCTATGAACCTGAACTCCAAGGTGTCTTTGTTCAGCAACACTCCCTCGAACCTTATCATTAAGTGGATAAGTCCTGCTAAGATTTGTTTTCCCAAAATGCAGTACCTCGCATTTATCTGAATTAAACTCCATCTGCCACTTCTCAGCCCATTGGCCCATCTGATCCAGATCCTTTTGTACTCTGAGGTAACCGTCTTTACTGTCCACAACACCTCACATTTTGGTGTCATCCGAAAATCTACCAAGTGTACCTGTTATGCTCGCATAATTTATGTAAATGACAAAAGTAGAAGACCCAGCACCGATGCTAGTCGCACTCCACTGGTCACAGGCCTCCAGTCTGAAAAGCACTCCTCCACCACCACCCTCTATCTTCTACCTTTGAGCCAGTTCTGTATCCAAATGGCTAGTTGTCCCTATATTCCATGAGATCTAACCTTGCTAACCAGTATCCCATAGGGAACCATGTTGAAAGCCTTACTGAAGTTGATTTAGATCACATCTACTGCTCTACCCTCATCAATCATCTTTGTTACTTCTTCAAAAAACTTAATCAAGTTTGTGAGACATGATTTCCCACACACAAAGCCATGTTGACTATCCCTAATAAGTCCTTGCCTTTCCAAATACATGTACATCCTGTCCCTCAGGCTTCTCTCCAGCAACTTGCCCACCACTGACGTCAGGCTCACTGGTCTATAGTTCCCTGGCTTGTCCTTACCACCTTTCTTAAACAGTGGCACCACGTTTGTCAACCTCCAGTCTTCCGGCACCTCATCTGTGAATATCGACGGTACAAATATCTCAGCAAGAGGCTCAGCAATCATTTCTCTAGCTTCCCACTGAGTTCTAGGGTACACCTGATCAGGTCCTGGGGATTTATCCACCTTTATGCGTTTCAAGACATCCAGCACTTCTTCCTCTCTAATATAGACATTTTTCAAGGTGTCAGCATCTATTTCCCTACAGTCTATATCTTCCATATCGTTTTACAAAGTAAATACTGATGCAAAATATATGTTTCGTATCTCCCCCATTTTCTGTGGCTTCACACAAAGGCCACTTTGCTGATATTTGAGGGCCCTATTCTCTCCCTAGTTACCCTTTTGTCCTTAAAGTATTTGTAAAAATCTTTTGGATTCTCCTTAATTCTATTTGCCAAAGCTACCTCATGTCCCCTTTTTGTCCTCCTGATTACCCTCTTAAGTATACTCCTACTGCCGTTATACTCTTCTAAGGATTCACTCTATCGATCCTGTCTATACCCTACATATGCTTCCTTCTTTTTCTTAACCAAACCTTCAATTTCTTTAGTAATCCAGCATTCCATACACCTACCAGCCTTTCCTTTCACCCTAACAGGAATATACTTTCTTTGGATTCTCGTTATCTCATTTCTGAAGGCTTCCCATTTTCCAGCCATTCCTTGACCTGTGACCATCTGCCCCCAATCAGCTTTTGAAAGTTCTTGCCTAATACCGTCAAAATTGGCCTTTCTCCAATTTAGAACTTCAACTTTTAGATCTGGTCTACCCTTTTCCATCACTATGTTAAATCTAATAGAATTATGGTCGCTGGTCCCAAAGTGCTCCCCCACTCACACCTCAGTCACCTGTCCTGCCTTATTTCCCAAGAGGAGGTCAAGATTTGCACCTTCTCTATCTAGGAGGTTCATCCACATATTGAATTAGAAAATATTCTTGTGCACACTTAACAAATTCCTCTTCATATAAACCTTAACACTATGGCAATCCCAGCCTATGTCTGGAAAATTAAAATCCCTGACCATAACCACCCTATTATTCTTACAGATAGCTGAAGTCCCCTAACAAATTTGTTTCTCAATTTCCCTCTGACTATTGGGAGGTCTATAATATAATCCCAATAAAGTGATCATCACTTTCTTATTTCTCGGTTCCACCCAACTAACGTCCCTGGATGTATTTCCAGGAATATCCCCCCTCAGCACAGCTGTAACACTATCCCTTATCAGAAACACCACTCCCCCTCCTCTATTGCCTCCTTTTCTATCCTTCCTGTCGCATTTGTATCCTGGAACATTAAGCTGCCAGTCCTGTCCATCTCTGAGCCATGTTTCCATAATTGCTATGATATCTCACAAAAGTGAGGTGATGCATTTAGGCAAGACTAATTCAAGAATGAATTATACAATGAACAGAGGACCCTTGGGAAACGTTGAAGGGCAGAGAGATCTGGGAGTGCAGGTCCATTGTACCCTGAAGGTTGCTGTACAGGTGGATAGAGTGGTCAAGAAGGCATATGGTATGCTTGCCTTCATTGGACGGGATATTGAGTATAAGAGCCGGCAAGTCATGCTAAAATTGTACAAGACATTGGTTCGGCCGCATTTAGAATATTGTGTACAGTTCTGGTCTCCACATTCCCAAAAGGATGTGGACGCTTTGGAGAGGGTACAGAGAAGGTTTACGAGGATGTTGCCTGGGATGGAAGGTGCTGGCTATGAAGAAAGGTTGAGTAGGTTAGGTTTGTTTTTATTAGAAAAAGGGAGTTTAAGTGGGGGGGGGGGCGCCGTGATTGAGGTTTATGAAATCATGAAGGGTATAGACAGGGTGGATGGAGATAAGCTTTTTCCCAGGGTGAAGGATTCAATAATGAAAGGTCATGCTTTCAAGGTGAGAGGTGGGAAGTTTAAGGGAGCTACACGTGGCAAGTACTTCACACAGAGGGTGGTGGGCATTTGGAACGTGTTGCCAGCAGAGGCGGTAGAGGCAGGCACGGTAGATACATTTAAGATGTGTCTGGATAGATGCATGAGTAGGTGGGGAGCAGAGGGATACAGATGCTTAGGAATTGGGCAACAGATTTAGACAGTAGCTTTGGTTCAGCTCAGGTCTGGAGGGCAGAACGGCCTGTTCCTGAGCTGTACATTGTCTTTCTTTTATTTCCTTTAACACAGTCCCATAATCCTAACCATGCGCTGAGTTCTTCTGCCTTCCATGTTCGGCCCCTTGCATGGGAATAAATGCAGTTTAATTTATTAGTCCTACTATGTCCCTGCCTACCCTGACTGTTTGACTCACTTCTGTACGTAACTGTCCCAATCTCAGATTGATCTCTTTCCTCACTATCTCCCTGGGTTCCCCACCCCCTTACTAGTTTAAATCCACCCGAGCAGCTCTAGCAAATCTCCCTGCCAGTACATTAGACCCCTTCCAATTTAGGTGCAATCCATCCTTCTTGTACAGGTCACTTCTACCTCGAAGGAGATTCCAATGATCCAAAAAAGTGAATACTTCTCCCATACACCTGTCCAACAACAGGAGAGGGGGAGGAAAGGAGGGTGGGGGTATGGGGGTATGGAGCGGTGGAGGGAAGGAGGGGGGAAATGAGAGGTGGGGAAGGAGGGGACGGAAAGGAGATGAGGGGAGGGGAGGAAGAGGGGTAGAAGGAGAAGGAGTAGGAGGGGGGAAGGAGGGGTGGAGGAGTGGTAGAATGAGGGAGGGGGAGGTAGTGGGGTAAGGAGTCATGAGGGAGGGAGGGGTGAAGGAGAGGGGGAGGAGTGGGGTGAATGAGAGGGAGGAGAGGGTGTTGAGGAGAGGGGAGAGGAGAGGGGGAAAGGAGAGGATGGAAGGAGAGGGGGAATGAGGAGAGGTGGAGAAGTGGGGAACGGAAAGGAGATATGGGAAGGTAGGGGAGGAGGGAGAAGGTGGTAGGAGGGAGAAGGAGGGGTGGAGGAGAGGGGGAAATGATGGAGAGGAGGAAGGAGAGGAGGGGGAGTATGCGGGGTGAAGGAGAGATCCGGGGAGGAGAGGGGGAAGGAGAAGGGAAAGGAGAGAGGGAAAGGAGAAGAAGACAGTGAAGGGAGAAGGGGAAGGAGAGTTGGGGAAGGGTGGGAGGATAGGTGGAAGGAGAGGGGCGAAGGGGGAATGAGAGGTGGGTAAGGAGAGGGGACAAGGAGCGTGGAGAAGGAGAGTGGTGGGAAGGGGGGAGTAGGGTTGGAAGGAAAGTAGGGAAAAGGGGAGGGGGTTGAAGGAGAGGGGAGGAGAGAGGGAGGAAGGAGAGTGGGGAGGAGAGAGTGGGAGGTGATAGCGGAAAAGAGGGTGGAAGGAGAGTTGGGAGAGGAGGGTGGGAGGAGGGGCAGAGGAGAAGGGGAAGGAAGGGGGTGAAAGGGAAGGGAGAGGAAGGGGGAGCGGTGGGGGTAAGGGGGGAAAGAATTGGGGTGGAAGGGGTTGAATGAGGGTGGAAACATGGTGAAGGAGAGGGGGAGGAGAGAGCAGAGTCGGGGGGAAGCGATTGGCAGGGAAGGAGAGGGGGAAAGTAAGGGGGATGGAGGGGAGATGCAGAGAGAGAGAAGAGTGGGGGATGGAGGGGGAGGAGAGGAGAGGGATGGAAGGAGAGGGATGGAGAGGCTAGCAGGAAGGAAGGGGAATGAATTGGGGAAGGAGAGGAGGGGGAAAGAGGGGGTGAAGAGGGGAGGGGAAGGAGAGGGTGGAGGGGTCAGAGGTAGGGAGGAGAGGGTGGAAGGAGAGGGGCAATGGAGGGATGGGAGAAGGAGCCAGTTCTGTATCCAAATGGCTAGTTGTCCCTATATTCCATGAGATCTACGTTTACTGCCTCGTTCCCCTGTAACTCCCCTGCCTTTGGCTACATTTGTGACCCCACCCACAATCTCCCACCCCTCCTGGAATATTACAGCCCCACCCACTTTCACCTCTTTCCCCAATCTAATTGCCCCTCTCCCCCTGTGCTGCTTAATTTACCCCCCACACCACACTGTGCCCTTTATCCATACTTCCCCATCTCTGTATAAAAGCCCCCACTGTGTCTCCATTGTGTACAATTCCCCACCCTCCATCACCACCCCCACCCCTTACTGTGTCCCAGGCCCTGGGCTGGAGGGGGTGGGGGGCACGGTGAGTGTGTGCAGAGACGGACCGGCTACTCAACTGTGTGTGTCTTCATGCACAGCAAGATCCCAGTCCCCAGGCTTCCCCCTGCCCCCTCACTGAGAAAGGGGCTTTATTTCCCATCACCCCACAGTTTGGACAACAACAGGAGACCCAGGGCAGAGCAAGATCCCACTGTGTTAATGACATGTGCAGCCCCACCACATGGCACTGAGTCCAAATCTCCCTCAGGGACAGGAGGACAGGGAGGGAGAGGGGTGTGGACTTCCCCAGTTTCTTCATTCTCCCTCCATCTGACCCCAGCCCCAACCTTCCAGCTCAGCCCCGCCCCAATGACCTGTCCCACCTGTCAATCTTCCTTCCCACCAATCCGCTCCACCCTCCTGTGGCTGCTGCTGATTCCTCCTCCCGGCCGCCAGAGGGAGCCGCTCTGTCTCTCCTCACGGCCCTGATCTGAGTCACCTGTTGCCTCCTCCCTCTTCCTCCTTGTCAATCCTGCCCCTGTGCGGGCGGCCATGCTGATGTGACGTCACCGCGCAGCGCCTTTGCGTCACTCAGGCCATTGTGACGCTGTCAGTGAGTGTAACCATCTGTAACAGTCTGTGTCCCATCAGCTGATTCCCAGCTTTTACAGATGGAATGGCCATGAGAAAGTGCAACAGTGGCGGGATGTCCCTCAGACCATTGTCAGGGAAGAGGGGAATCTGTTTAAAATCTCATGGTCATTTGTACAATTAACAGACTGGGACAACAGATCCGTGTAATCACTGGGTGTCCGTCTGTGAAATGGATTGATGATGATGGAGAGTAGTTGTGTTCTCCATAATTAGGTGGAATAAACTTGCAGTGCAGCTTGCTCAGCACCACAGCCACAAACATCCCCTGTCTCCAGCACCGACACTCAGTAGTGATATGGTTAATGTAATTTCTGCAGTTTCATGCATTCACACACACACACACACCTCACACATAACCCACACACATACACACACACTCACTCACACACATACATACACACACCTACTCACACACATACACTCACTCACACACACACACATACACACACACACACACACACACACACTTTCACACACATACATACACACACACTCACTCACACACCTACACACACACTCACTGTACTAAAACAGATTTAATGAATAAAAGCTAAATTATGAAACTAATGATCGACTAGGCCATAATGAAGCATGAACTAGAAGTCACCTCTGTTATGCCAGGAACACGGTAACCTTGGGCAAGAAACCAAGGAATGCTTCAGTTAGACACAGAGGGCAAAATACAATGAAAGCTCTTTTCATGACATCAATAAATGTTATAACTAGTAGCAGAAATTGTAAAATAATATAACATTTTAATTAAAGAAATTGGCAGAGAAAAGCGTGAAATGCTTTAACCAATGGAATTGTCATTAATGATTTTTAATGTAAGAAAAATCCATAGCGTGAGATGTTTAAACCAATGAAATTATCACCAATGTATTTGAATGGAAAAATAATGTATAAGTATTAGTGCTGTAAAATCTCCCGTTGCGACTTCCGAAGTCCCTTTTGGAACTCGCCCAATCTTCGAAGATTGAATAAACATCTGTTGCTCCGTTTGTGTGTGTCTCGCAGTATTTCGATTTGCCACGGGAAAAGTGACAGCCGGTGGGGATAAGGGTTGATACCAGTCAACTTGGAGTTCGCCTTTTTGAACTTAACCTTGCGGACAGTCTCCCTTGACACAAGGGTTAAAGGACAGTCCGCGGTTGGCAGAGTTCGGAGGCAGGACCCGGTTGTTCTGAATCAGATCCCTAGAGTTAGAATAGTTAGCCAAGTGTCAGGAACTATTCTCCGGAGATTCAGAAAGCCTAGACAGAAATCACTTATAACAAATTTGGGGGCTCGTGTCCGGGATCCTAAACAGAACTCCCACGGGAGGCTCTGAATGATTCTGGGACACTGTGACACACACAGATGTTTGAGCAAACGATGTGAATCGGTGGCGCTCGCAATAAAGTAAAAAGGTTGAAGCTTCGAAAAGTAAAAAGGTGATTTTTTACTTTGAGTCGGACAACTCCGTGCACAGGATCAAGGTAAGAACCTTCTCTGGTATTTTGGGGCTTTCACAGTAGGGAAGGGTACACTGCCTTGTCGACTCGGTGGTTGTGACAGGTAACCGGGGTTAATTGAGTAACCAGAGTGTAGGTTAGCCTGAAGACCAACCATGGGTGGCCGAGGTTCCAGGTCTAAAAAGGAACGGGAAAACGAAACCCCACAGATTCCCCTTAATAGTCCGCTGGGACGAAAATTGGGGAATTGGAGTCCCTACGAAAGTCGGGGCTTAAAGAAAAAGGAAATGATAAAATACTGTTGTTTTGTTTGGGTAAAAGAACCCATCCGTCCGCCATCAGTGATCTGGCCAAAATTTGGATCGGACGAGGATTGGGTTTGTCAAATTTTAAATGATTATGTAAAGAATAAACAGTATCCAGGTTTAAAGGAGAGCGAGTATGCTGCATGTTGGGTAGGGAACCTGACAGCAACTGCTCCAACCCCAGTACCCTTATATCCTTTAACCCCACTGAATGAGAGTAAGTGGGAAGTGTTAGAGAACTTACCCCCGCCTGTGGCACCCCCGCCATATGCTCTTCAGGAGGAACAACGGCAGCGGCCGTTGGAGAATCAGGGAGCGGGATCCAGGGGATCTGGCGAAGGGGACGTAGAAGCCACAGCAGCAGGGGCTGAGGAGGTAAGGAGATCTGCACGACTAAAGGAGAGAGAGATGAGGGGAAAAGGTGATAAAGAAGTAGTGAGACTGTGTCCCCTACGGGAGGTCCCGTTTGGGGAACGGACCACAGGATTTGTTGTAGCCCCATTAAACTCAAATTATATAAGACAACTGAAGTTTATTTTTTACCAGCAGCTTGCAGTAAGACCGACAGAGAGAGAGAGAGTGCGAGAACTGCTCGCAAAACATTTAACCCTCTGTGATTCGGTTTGAATGCACATTGGTTTGTTGGTGATTGAATGAGGAAGTTTTATTCACTGGAGCTTGAGTTCCAGGATTGTTTTAAATGTGATCTTTATGTAAACTTAACATGATTTATTTTCAATATGTGAAGGACAGTTGTAGTTTCAGTTCAACAGTAGACTGTCGGGGAAAAAAAGACGATAATTTCCATGGTTATTATCTGAGACCTTGGATTCGGCCATTAGAATTTTTTTTAAACTTGAATTGACAAATTATTGTAAGACAGCTCTGATTATTTTACGACCTAAAGTATTGTAATTGAGAAATAATTGGTCAGGAGTACATCAGAAAACTAATTTTGGATCTAAATTAGAGTACTAAATCTGGGTGAATACAGTGGATTTTAAAATTGGGAACTGTATGCATTTTACATTTTAAATATTAAATACTGAATAAATGGACGTAAATATATAAATATGTTTACAAGTTAGGAACAGGCTTTAAAGTTAGTCAAGCATGAATTAATAAATTGGTGTTTGAGGATATGAGAAGCTAGGAACATTGCAATATTTCTTAAAAAAAGGAAGAACGTATCGACTAAAGTGCCGATAGGGGACAAGGAGATTGGGTTTGTGTGTGACCCCCTCACCAGTGGGGAGGTCGGAACATTTAGAAGGAAATGACGGTCCTGGATGAGAATCCGATAGGATTGTCAGAACAAATTAATTTTTGAGGCCCAGTCTGTATATGTGGGCTGAGTTAATGTCAATTTTTGAATATACTATTTACTGGGGGAGAAAGGAGACTTATATGGGGATACTGGATAGGGAAAGTGTTAATTGAGATTAAAAAGAAACTAGTAGCAGTGCCGGTATTAAGCTTGCCGGACAATTTGGCATGAGAGGGGGATGGTTAGGGGTGAAGACAAATATCCCCTTCAGAACCCTAACTGGGACCACCACAATATAGAAAGGTGGAATAATATGTTAGACATGCAAAATTTGATAATCCAAGGGATACAAACTTGCATCCCCAAACAACAAAATTTAGCCAAGGTTTTCGACCTGAGGCAGGGAAAGGACGAGTCTCCCTGTGCATTCTTACACAGATTAAGGGAGTCGGTTAGGAAATGTTCGGGTGTTGACCCAGATGGGGAAATAGGATGACGGATGGTAAAGGTTCACTTCGTGAAGGGAGGACTGTATGAAAGACAAAAGGAGTCGGATAAATAAGGTGGTTATCTAAATCTGAATATTTATGTCTTTGTGGGCCGGCCCCCGATAGGAATTTTGTGTTGGTGAAGATTTATGTGTGTCTTTGTGTGTGTAAATTTGATTGTAAAAAGTCTCTGTGGATGTGAGAATTTGTGTTTGTGTATGGATTTTTTTTTAAAAAAAGGCTTCTCAGCTAACAAGCAGTTTAATACTTTGTGCTCTGGCTTGAATTCATCTGTTTGTTAATGGTTTTATGTGTGAAACTTGTTGTTTGTCATTTGATTCAGTGTGCTATTTTTGATTGTAATTTTATGAATGCTCAACATTATTTTTTTTCTCATGATATGATTTTATTAGAACTTAAGGAGGACCCTGATACTGGGAGAAAACAGCAGTATAGGTGGACTGTCTTAGCTGAAGGTTTTACCGAGTCACCAAACTTGTTTGGACAGATCCTAGAACAAGTTCTTGAGGGCTTGACTTTAAGACCAACTTTAAAGTTAATTCAGTATGTGGACGACCTCCTGTTGTCCGGTCCCACCGAAATTGACACACAGCAGGGAACCAATGATTTATTAAACTACCTTGCAGTGAAGGGATTGCGAGTTAGTCAGAACAAACTACAGTATGTGGAACGGGAAGTAAGATATTTAGGGCATTTGATCAGTCAAGGGCAGAAGAGAATAAGCCCCGAAAGAGTAAAAGGAATTGTAGAATTAGGACTACCCCGAACTAAGAGGGAACTCCGAAAGTTCCTGGGTTTGCTGGGTTATTGCAGACTCTGGATAGATGACTATGCTATTCTTACAAAAAAAGCTATATCTACAGCTAACAGAAGAAGCTCCGGACAGGGTTAAATGGGACCCAGAAGGAAAAATGCTGATTGAAACTTTAAAAGAAAAATTAGTTACAGCACCCGTTTTGAGCTTTCCAAATTTTAGTAAAGATTTTAGACTATTTTGTTAATGCCAAAAGCGGGACAGCTTTTGGGGTCTTAACTCAAGAATGGTGGGGGGGGGGGGGGGGGTGGGCATAGAAAACCTGTAGCTTTCCTCTCCAAAATTCTAGACCCTGTCTCACGGGGTTGGCCTGAATGCGTTCAAGCAGTAGCAGCCACTGCTAAACTAGTGGAAGAAAGCCAGAAACTGACGTTTGGAGCACCACTGACTGTGGTTACTCCTCACCAAGTCCGCACTATTCTGAATCAAAAAGCGGGACGATGGCTCACAGACTCCCGAATCCTGAAATATGAGGCAGTGCTCTTAGATAGAGAGGACCTTAAGGTAGAGGTGGGAGCATGTTCAAATCCGGCTGACTTCTTATGGAAAGGAGGACCATTCATGAGATTGAGTGCAAAGTAGTAATAAGTTAGAACGATTCCAAATTCACACGACATGAGGGGTGGTATCCACCTTCAGGAAAATGAGGCAGGGGAGCAGTGGCTCCGGAACAGATGTACAAAGAAATAGGCTGCTGATAAGGCGGGGGGAACAGAAACTCTGAGGGTAGATGCGAATTAATATGGGTAACTTGAGAGTGAGTTTCAGGACGTTGAGACAGTAAGTAGACTGTATTGCGCTGAGATTGTTCGTGGGGGCTATACGGCGCATAGGGCTGCATTGAAAAACGGTAGGTAGGGAGCGGGAGCTCCGGGGGCGGATGCGCCCAGACACAGGGAAAACATTACATTTGACAACTGCGATGTGCTTGAAAGAATTAAAATGTTACTGACAACCGACCCTGAACAGTTCTTAGCACTTGAAGACCTGGTGGTCGAGGGGAGGTCGCTATGAGCTCCGATGCGCAGACACAGGAGACAGTGACAGGCAGACATAGACAGAGAGACCAACACCGTATGAGAGAGAGAGAGAGACTGGCTGTGTGTGAGGACCTACAGAGAGAGAACGGAAGCTATTAAATTTTGTTGTGTTTCTGGCTGAAAGTCATCTGTTCGTTAGTGCATGAATGTTTGAGTGTTTATCACCTAGAGCTTGAGTCACGAGATATGTGTATCTGTAAATATGTTGAGACCCTGGGCTTCGCTGTTTCTCGTTTACTTCACCAGGGACTCCTGACTCAGACACCACCTCTGGATTTCGCTGTGCACACTATTGAACCCGGTGAAGGGGTTTTGATCAAACACTGACAACAGTTAACTCTCGAACTTGTGTGGGACGGCCCGTTCCTAGTACTCCTCACCATTGAACGGTGGAGAAAAGCTGGCAAACGGCCAGTCACCTCTCCAGTTCAGAAAGGAGTCTGGACAGCCGAATCAACACGTGACCCACTATAACTCAGACTGAACAGACTTTGATTAACTGACTATACTATGGCGACGTGAGTGCGGGGACTGTTTCTTCAGAATTGTATGTTAATCTTGTTTTGTGCTTTGATATATTGTTTAAGTTCTTAGCACTAGTCAGAATTATGCTGCTATTCCTGTTACTTCTGAGTTTTGCTCATATACCTTTTTCAGATGTTGTGTTAATGATTTCTGTTTCGGAATTTCCACAAGTTATAAAAATTGATGCTTGCAGCCTAAGTAGAATGCCCAGATGTAGAGTTTCAAAGGGAATATCTTTCCTCCAAGATATTTCTTCACACCCTACCGAACTGCAAAAGCCACCGCCTAGCATCACTATCCATAGAGCCCCCTTTAGCCCAGCCCTAAACTGTTTTGACAGGAAGTGTCATCCTATATATATATCTCACCATTAAAAATGCTTCCTCTGAAGACTCATTTCCCCATAAAAATGGGTCCCAACTCCTTAGTAAAGATTTAAAGATAGAGATGACAGTGTATGGGAAGCGTTTTGTGGGCTGCTATTTTAGCTAAACTGCAACCTTTAACCCCTTACACTGATCCAAAGTCACTGCAGATTATAGAGGTTAAAGACCTGAGACAGACTCTTGAAATAGAAACAGGATATGGATAAACAAATGCCTGGATTGAATGGGTTAAATATACTGTAAAAAGTCTGAACAAAAGCAATTGCTATGCATGTGCCTCTGGTAGGACAGTGTCTCAGGTAGTTCCCTTTCCGCTCGGGTGGGAGCGAAACAAACAGGGCATGGAATGCATGATAGCCCTATATCAAGATGAGACTGCATGGAAAAATCCGAATTGTGCTTCTTTGTCTTTGATGTTCTCTTCCTTAAAAGGACATAAGAGGCAAGCTCCCCCTGTGTTTTCTGCCGCTGTTGGGAATCACACATCGTGTGTTTATAGACAGGGTGGATCTATTGATTTGGGGGAGCTGAGATTGTGTTCGGTGATTAAAAACGTTACTGAAGCAGTGGAAGGAAGAAATTACTCATCTTTAAACGTTCCCCGAGCGGATCTGTGGTGGTATTGTGGAGGAAAACTACTGAGACCCACCCTGCCCCCTGATTGGAAGGGGATATGTGCAATTGTACAATTGGCAATACCATTCACCTTGGCATTTGAAAGAGAACAGTTAGTTGGGAGAAAAGGAAGAGATAAGAGATCACTGCTACCCACTTCTGTTGATGAAAGGATTTATCTTGATTCAATAGGGGTCCCTGGGGGGGGTGCCTGATGAGTTCAAAGCTCGTAACCAGACTTCAGCAGGCTTTGAATCATCCCTATTCTGGTGGGTTACTATTAATAAGAATGTGGATTGGATAAACTACATTTATTATAACCAAGCACGGTTTATTAACCATACTAGAGATGCAGTAAAGGGTTTGGCCGAATAACTGGATGCCACCAGTCGTATGGCTTGGGAAAATAGACTGGCCTTGGACATGCTCTTAGCTGAAAAGGGGGGCGTTTGTGTCATGATAGGCTCTCAATGTTGTACTTTTATTCCCAACAATACGGCTCCTGATGGCTCGGTCACCCGAGCCCTGGAAGGTCTCCAGGCACTGGCTGATGAGATAGCTGAGAATTCAGGTGTAAATACTAATTGGACTGGCTGGCTAGAGCGGTGGTTCGATAAATGAAAGGGGGTGATGGTCTCAGTGGTGATTACACTTCTGTTGGTAATCGGGATTTTAGTTGCTTTGGGCTGTTGTATAATTCCCTGTCTGCATGGTCTAATTACCCGCCTTATTGAGACGACTTTGATTAAGAGTGACTCGCATACAGTTGTCGGTATTCACCTTCAAGCTGATGCAAATGATCCTGAGGCTGATTGGAATAGACAGGCCATGATTATGTTGCAGAAATTACAGACTGTATAAAAAGACAGGGGGGATTGATATGGTTAATGTAATTTCTGCAGTTTCATGCATTCACACACACACACACAACACACACACACACACCTCACACATAACCCACACACATACACACACACACATACATACACACACCTACACACACATACACTCACACACACACACACATACACACACATACACACATACATACACACACACTCACTCACACACCTACACACACACTCACTGTACTAAAACTGAGGTTTAATGAATAAAAGCTAAATTATGAAACTAATGATCGACTAGGCCATAATGAAGCATGAACTAGAAGTCACCTCTGTTATGCCAGGAACACGGTAACCTTGGGCAAGAAACCAAGGAATGCTTCAGTTAGACACAGAGGGCAAAATACAATGAAAGCTCATTTCATGACATCAATAAATGTTATAACTAGTAGCAGAAATTGTAAAATAATATAACATTTTAATTAAAGAAATTGGCAGAGAAAAGCGTGAAATGCTTTAACCAATGGAATTGTCATTAATGATTTTTAATGTAAGAAAAATCCATAGCGTGAGATGTTTAAACCAATGAAATTATCACCAATGTATTTGAATGGAAAAATAATGTATAAGTATTAGTGCTGTAAAATCTCCCGTTGCGACTTCCGAAGTCCCTTTTGGAACTCGCCCAATCTTCGAAGATTGAATAAACATCTGTTGCTCCGTTTGTGTGTGTCTCGCAGTATTTCGATTTGCCACGGGAAAAGTGACAGCCGGTGGGGATAAGGGTTGATACCAGTCAACTTGGAGTTCGCCTTTTTGAACTTAACCTTGCGGACAGTCTCCCTTGACACAAGGGTTAAAGGACAGTCCGCGGTTGGCAGAGTTCGGAGGCAGGACCCGGTTGTTCTGAATCAGATCCCTAGAGTTAGAATAGTTAGCCAAGTGTCAGGAACTATTCTCCGGAGATTCAGAAAGCCTAGACAGAAATCACTTATAACAGTAGCAGCAGTGTGTACCATAGACAAGATGTACTGTAGAAATTCCCCAAGGTTCCTTCCAGAGCAGCTTCCAGACCCACGGCACTATCATGTGGAACACTGAGCACAGCAGATACACGGGAACACCACCAGTTGGCAATTCCACACCAAGCCACTCCCCACCCTGGCTTGGAAAAACATCTCAGTCCCACAAGTGCCATTGGTTGGAGATCCTGGAACTCCCTCTCTTACATCATTGTGGGTTTATCTGCAACAAATAAATGGCAGCAGTTCAAGGCAATAACTCACCGTCACCTTATTCAGAGCAATTATATCTGAGTAATCCGTGGTGACCCAGCGTCAATGACCCAAACACATTAATGTATCACAAAATAAAGCTCAGTATTTGGGACCCGTGTGCTCCAGGGCTGAGTATCTGAATAAATTGGGTCTATATTCTAGAAATTTGAAAGGTGATTTCATTGAAATATTTCAGTTTGTGAAGAAGCTTGAGGGGGTAAATGCTGAGAAATTAATCCTGTGGGTCTGGGAATCTGAAACACAATAACACAGTCTCAGGAGTTGCTGGAAAAGCTCAGCAGGTCAGGCAGCATCTGTGCAGAGAAATCAGCGTTAATGTTAGAGCATCCGCAGTTCATTCGGGTTTGATTGCCACCCTCTCAGGGTAAGGGGCAGGTTATTTGGGACTGAGATGAGGAGACAGCGCTTCACTCTAAGGTCTCGGAGTCTTTAATATTCTCTCTCCCTGAGGATTGTGGATGCTCCCTGACTGAGTACATTTCAGATTGGAATAGACAGATTGCCGGTGTCTCAGGGAGTCATGGGATATGGAGTGGGTAGGAAACCGGATTTGAAATCTCAAATCAGCTCTGATTGGATTGACTGCCAGAACAGACTGAACAGTTTAAACAGGCTGTATAGTCTCATCCTGCTCACATTTCCTGAACTCTTCGATGTTTACTGAACTTATTTCCCAATCCCTTTTGGATTTTGTTCCATGAAACCGTTTGTGATTAAATCTCTGCAGCCTCCACCCTATTACAAACCGTCTCATTCTTTCTTCAGCGTTACCCCCATTCCAATTGCTCAGAAACCATTACTTTTCTAATTTCCTTCCGCTCTGCTGAATCCCCCCCACCCTCATAACACACGGGTTCACCTTTCCCTTCTCCCTATAGATGCTGCCTGACCTTATCAGATTTCTCAGCATGGCCTGTGTTTATTTCAGAGGGAATGACATCTCCCTGTTCCTGTTTCTGTGAGAGGATACATTCCCCAATCCGACTCCTTGATATTCCGTTTGTTCACAGAGAAAAGAGGGATCGCTCTGTCCAAATTCATAAAATGCACAGAAGGGCATCAATATATGGTGATGATATTAAAAATAAAACATCTTTACCCAAATGAAATCTATGAGGAAATAGCATGTTGCAGTGGGATCTGTAAGGGGCAGGAATTCAATCCCCCATCCCCCTGTTGTTATTGGGTATGATGCTCCTCACCCACCAATACACAGATCTGACTGAATGCACAAACAACCCCTCTCCATCCATTTCATTCAGAATAAGGTCAATAACAGGACGGATTAAAACACAATAGAAACTGTGATGAATGCTGCATCATTCAGCCCATCATTCACATACCAGTCTAACCGCCTGGAGTCCCTCTCTAAACCTCTCCAATTCCCCACGTCCCTGTCTGATTGAAGACTGTGTGGAGTTTGCACATCCTCCCCCGGTCTGTGTGGGTTTCCATCGGGTGCTCTGGTTTCCTCCCACAGTCCTGAGATGTGCAGGTTAGGATGGATTGACCATGCTATATTGTCCATAGTGACCAGAGATCCACCATAGGTGGATTACCATGGGAAAGGCGGAGCTACAGGGAGCGTGGGGGCGGAGGGGAGAACTCAGACACACAGAGATCTTAAAGAGTGACACAATGCAGATAGGAAGTTTATTTCATTTCTGTTTCTGAGTCCAATCTTCACTCAGTGAGACAGAGTCAGGTATTCAAGGCTCAAACAAGAGCTGGATTCTGCTTCTGGTGATTGTCTTCATTCAGTGAGAAGGAGGGCCGTGGGCCGGAAGGAGCTCATCATTGTGCTTCGGGTTGTCTGCTCAGTCTGCAGCATTGCAGGCCGTGGGAGCAGGGCAGTGGGAAAGGGACCTCGTGTGGACTGCAATAGGACTTTCCACACATTGTTCCAGGCCAGTTACAGAGCTCCAGGAATTCTGAATGAGGATCTGAAAAATGCATTGATTGAAGGAGTAGGATCAGGAAAACAGGATAAAGCTGATGAGATCAGCAGGATTTCTTGGTCTAACTCTGTACCATACTTTATTTTCTGCTTCATAAATCTACAATCCGGATCTCAACCCACTCAGAGCAATATAAGCTCAGAAACAAAGCATTCAGTCCAACACATCCATGCCGAACTGATATCCGATGTAAATCTCATCCTATTTGTCAGAATCTGGCCCATGTTCCTCTGAACCCTTTTTAATTCCTACACCCACCCAGATACCTTTTAAATGTTGTAATTGTACCAGCATCCACTACTTCCTCTGACAGCTCATGTACACAGTGTCCTCTGAGTGAAAAATGTTCCTCTGAGGTTCATTATATATTTCCCCTCTCAACTTTAACAGATGCCATCTGCTTCGACTCCCCCACCACAGGGAAATAACCTTGCTTTTTTACCTGATTGAGGCCCTTCATGGTTTTGTAAATGTCTATAAGGTTTACAAAATCATGCTACTGACGCTCCAGGGATAATAACCCTGCATCAGTTCCTTCCATTTAATTGTTCCCTGATACAAATCTTCCACTTACCGATGCCCTGCAGAATTTCTTTTTTCATTTAGTGATGCACTAAACTGAATCTCCAATTTACTAATGCTTGCAACATTTTTTATTATTGATTCCCTGGCCCCTATTCCCCAAATTAGATATGCTCTGATTCAATTTTACAATATATTGGCACTCCCACCAATTTTCTAATGGAACGGCACTGTGCAGCAGATTTCCCATCTATTGTTTCCAATAAATCTCCCATTTACTCATATCCCCGTACTAATTCTTCCATTTACTGATGCCCGAGCCTGATTCTACCATTTAAGGGTGCCCTACTCTAACTCTCCCATTTACTGTTGCCATTCACCAATTCTCTAATTTAGTTCCACTGTGCACCAGGTCTCTCATTTACTGATGGTCTGCACCAATTCTCCAATTCAGTGTTGCTTAGCATCATTTCCCCCAATTGCTGATGTTCTGAATAAGTTCGCCACTCTGTGTTGCCTCACTCCAATCCTCATACTGACTGATGCACTCACCCAATTTAGGGGTGCCCTACTCTAAATCTCCCATCCAGTATTGTCCTGCCCGAATTCTCCCATTTAGTGTTAGACAGCACCAATTCTCCCATTGACTGATACCCTGTTACATTTCTCACATTTCGATAAGCCCTTGCGCAATTCTCCCAGTAAGTAGTTCCTTGCAATGATTTTCCAACTTAGTGGAGCGCTGCCAGAATTCTTAAATTGACGCATGGACAAGTTGGACCGAAGGATCTGTTTCTGTGTTGTAAATCTCAATGATTGTATGACTCTATTTATGGCTATTTCTCCTATTTTCCAATCCTGCACAAATCCTGGAACTGCACCAACTCTCCCATTGACTGTTATCTTGCCCCAGTTCTCCCATTTCGAATTTAATGACATCTGCATTAATTCTCTAATTATTGACACCCTGCATTTTTTTTTCATTTGATGGTGGACTGAACTGAATCTTCAGTTAACTGATGCGAGCAACAACACTTCTTTTTATTGATTCCCTTCCTGTATTCCCCAATTTAGACATGTTCTGCTAAATTCTCTCATATATTGACACTCACACAATTTTCCAATGTATTACACTGTGCACTGAATCTCCCATTTATTGATTCCCACCAAATCTCCCATTTCCCCATACCCCTGTACTAATTCTTCCATTGACTGATGCCCGAGCCAGATTCTACCATTTAGCAGGAGCCTCAGCTTTGGTAAGTGTGACTTGACCATGAAACCAGAAGGAACAGAAAGCCAATCAAGTGAGAGAAACTAAAAACAATGGAGTTGTCAGAGGGAGATCACAGAAAATGACACATTTTTCTACAACAAAGAACCTAAGACCAGGAGGCAGTGTTTCCTCCCCATGCTGGGTTTCTGAGTTTGTAATGGGACAGGCAGGACACCATTTTACTGACCATGTAGGTGTGAACAACATGCAAGGGTCTGCCTCGTCCCTCTCAGGAACTCACTGTTTAACTAAGAAGCTGACCCACTGGATTAATATCTGTGTGCAGTGTTAATTAGCACAGGGCCAATCAGATCAGGGAGATCCCTTGGTGCCTTGCAGACTGCTGTGGGAGAAATGGGTTCTGGTTCCCTTCTCACAGATGCTGCCTGACCTGCTGAGGTTAGATTTCAGATCCCCAGGGATAGCAGGGTTTTCTCTTTATGCATTTTCTTTTTCCTTACTCAATGGGTCATTTGTGATGTTCAAGATCCCATATGTTTTCTATTTCCCCCTTCAGCAGATCTTGTCACAGTAAAAGACCTGTGCACATGAACACCAAGGCAACTCTATCCATGTTCACATTTCAAACTCTGTAGTTCGGTTGAGTTTGTCTCTCTTTAGCCTTTTATACCAAACTCCATCACAGCGGGCTTCAGTCTGTTCATTTCCCTCCACAACCTTCTGCTATTTCCTGGTGACATTATTATTCGCCTGTCTGTACAAACAATCCTGTTGGTCAGTATCATCCACAGTATCTTCTCCAAATCCAAGTTAGATGTCAAAGAAAATATTGATTGTCTTTTCTGTCTCGATAATAAATGACCATCTGTATCAATCGTATAGAGAACAACATGATTAAAATATTCATCCTTACCAGTAAAAAACAAATTGGATTTTAATTCTGCTGTTTGCAAGTTGCAGTAATTTATGATCACTCAGCATTTTTCCGTCCGAGCACATTAATTCTCCATGGGGAGCTTGAGCCATTTATTACAATAGCTTCAGTTTTTATCCAGCCTCTTATGTCATAATTTGTGAAACAGATTGGACGGCCTTACCTTCATTCATCTTTTATTTTATTCCATCACAGTTGTTGAATTTTAACTCCACACTGACTCTCCTTATACAGAGCCACCCTCTCCAGTTGGGTTTGTGTTGTTCTGCTCCAGGTATATTCCAAGTGTAAACAGCACCGGTGGCAAACTGACCTGCCTGTTGTCATCAGGAATAGATTCTTGTTGTACTTCTGAGACTGGTGTCACATTGTCAAACTTGTATGTTGGGGCAGTAGAATTACCCTTTGGGTAGAGAACTGGCTCGAAGGGAGAAGACAGAGGGTGGTGGGGGAGGGTTGCTTTTCAGACTGGAGGCCTGTGACCAGCAGTGTGCCACAAGGATCGGTGCTGGGCCCACTGTTGTTTTGTCATTTATATAAATGATTTGGATGTGACCATAGGATGAATGGTTAGTAAGTTTGCAGATGACAGTAAAATTGGAGATGTGGCGGATTATGAAGATGGCTATCTCAGAGGACAACGGGATCTTGTTCAGATGGGCCAATGGGCTGAGGAGTGGCAGATGGAGATTAATTTAGATAAATGTGGGGTGCTGCATTTTGGAAAGGCAAAAGAGAGCAGGACTTTTACACGTAATGGCAAGTTACTAGGGATATTGCTAAACAAATAGACCTGGAGTGCAGCTTCATAGATCATTGAAGGTGGACTAACATTTCAATACGATAGTGAAGAAGGCTTTTGTCATTTTTGTGTTTATTGCTCAGTTAATTGTGTAAAGGAGTTGGGAGGTCATGTTGCGGTATTGGTTCGGCCACTTTTGGTATATAATGTGCAATTCTGGACTCTTTCCTGTAAGAAGGGTGTTGTGAAACTTTAAAGGGTTCAGAAAAGATTTACAAGGATGTTGACAAGGTTGGAGGGTTTGTGCTTGAGGGGTAAGACTGTATAGGTTGAGGATATTATCCCTGGAGCGTCAGTGGCTGAGGGGTAACCTTAGAGACATTTACAAAATCATGAAGGGCCTCAATAGGGTATAAAGGCAAGGTGATTTCCCTGTGGTGGGGGAGTCCCAAAGCAGATGGCATGTGTTAAAGTTGAGAGGGGAAACATAAAAGGAACCTAAGGGGAACATTTTTCACTCAGAGGGCACTGTGGGCATGAGCTGCCAGAGGAAGTAGTGGAGGCTGGTACAATTACAACATTTAAAAGGTATCTGGGTGGGTGTAGGAATTAAAAAGGGTTCAGAGGAACATGGGCCAAATTCAGATTTATGAAGCAGGAAGTAAAGTATCGCGGAGAGTTAGACCGAGAAATCCTGCTGATCTCATCAGCTTTATCCTGTTTTCCTGATCCTACTCCTTCAATCACTGCATTTTTCAGATCCTCATTCAGAATTCCTGGAGCTCTGTAACTGACCTGGAACAATGTGTCGAAAGTCCTATTGCAGTCCACACGAGGTCCCTTTCCCACTGCCCTGCTCCCACGGCCTGCAATGCTGCAGACTGAGCAGACAACCCGAAGCACAATGATGAGCTCCTTCCGGCCCACGGCCCTCCTTCTCACTGAATGAAGACAATCACCAGCAGCAGAATCCAGCTCTTGTTTGAGCCTTGAATACCTGACTCTGTCTCACTGAGTGAAGATTGGACTCAGAAACAGAAATGAAATAAACTTCCTATCTGCATTGTGTCACTCTTTAAGATCTCTGTGTGTCTGAGTTCAGGTCATTTGATTGGAGACTGTGGATAGTGGGTCCCCAGTGAAATGGAAAGAATGGTGGAGGAGCTCACTGAGGGACATCTCTCAAAGTGAGAATCAGAAAGATGCTATTCCACATTGGAAGGGTTTAAGGGGAATTGATGGTTCAGAATAATGTTACACTGGAGTTTGTAAAACTTAGGCACTCTGACTGTTTTGTGGCTGGAGTTTATTTTATCCTTGTGTAGATTTGACACATTAACCCTCCCTCCCCACCACTACAGAAGCTGTTGGGACTGTTCAGTGTTTCCAGCGGCTTCTGTAATTATTTCAGGTTCCTGACGGGAGCAGTCTCTCACTTTTCGAGCAAAACAAACCCATCCTTGTGCTGCAACCAATATTTCAATAAGAAATGGGAAGCAGCAGAGGGGAAAGCTTCCGAGATGCCGAGCAAATGCTGCCCGGTTCCACACTGCAATTCACAGAAACCATCGCCAGGAAAAGCAAGGAACAATCCGACAGATCCAGTTTTAGCACAGAATGAATGATTTATTTCTTTGATTTATCCCAGTGCCTTACCTTTAAAAGGCTGTTTACAAACCACAGCACTGCCATGACCGGGAATCGGACCCGGGTCAACTGCTCACCACTATCCCACCATCACCCTGCTAACAGCTCCCTCCCCATTCCCAACCACATTTAACAAGGCTGTGATCATCACCAACTGGGGCTGAAATCCAAACAAGAAATTGCTGGAGAAGCTCAGCAGGTCTGACAGCACCAGAATCAGAAGCCTTCAGTTCTGAAGAACAATCCCTGGATCCGAAAGATTCCCTCCCCACAGATGCTGCCAGACCTGCTGAGTTTCCCCAGCAATTTATGTGCTGTCTCTCTGATCTGCAGCATCTGCAGCTCTTTGTTGAAACAAAGCAAACGTTGAGCCACCGAAGGGAATATTGGGTCAGATGATAGTCTCCCTCATCCATAGAGGCAGATGGGAAGGAGCATAGAATCAGAGGATCCCTACAGTGTGGAAACTGGCCATTCAGCCCATCATTCATACATACCCGTCTACCCTCTCCCTGTAACCCCGCATTTCCCATGGCGAATCCACGTAACCTACACGTGCCTGGACACTATGGGCAATTTAGCATAGCCAATCCACCCTAACCTGCACATCTTTGGACTGTGGGAGGAAACCGGAGCATCCAGAGGAAACCCACGCAGACACGGGGAGAATGTGCAAACTCCACACAGAGAGTCTTCAATCAGACAGGGATCTGGGGAATTGGAGAGATTTAGAGAGGAAGTCCAGACGGTTAGACTAGCATTTGAATGATGGGCCGAACAGCTTGATCTCAGTGCTGTAAATCCTCTACAGTAATATGATTCCCTACATGCAGCATTCACCAGAGTCTGCATTTAGCTTTAATCCGTCCTGTTATTGACCTTATTCTGAATGAAATGGATGGAGAGGGGTTGTTTGTACATTCAGTCAGACCTGTGTATTGTTGGGTCAGGAGCATCATACCCAATAACAGGGGGTGGGCGGATTGAATTCCTGCCCCTTACAGATCCCACTGCAACATGCCATTTCCTCATGGATTTCATTTGGGTTAAAACATGTTTTATTTTTAATATCATCACAATATATTGATGCCCTTCTGTGCATTTTATGAATTTGGACAGAGTGATCCCTCTTTTCTCTGTGAACAAACGAAATATGAAGGAGTCGGATTGGGGAATGTATCCTCTCACAGAAACAGGAACAGGGAGATGTCATTCCCTCTGAAATAAACACAGGCCATGCTGAGAAATCTGATAAGGTCAGACAGCATCGATAGGGAGAAGGGAAAGGTGAACCCGTGTGTTATGAGGGTGGGGGGATTCAGCAGAGCGGAAGGAAGCTAGAAAAGTAATGATTTCTGAGCAATTGGAATGGGGATAACACTGAAGAAAGAATGAGATGGTTTGTAATAGCGTGGAGGCTGCAGAGATTTAATGATAAACGGTTTCATGGAAACAAATCTTATGGGATTGGGAGTTGGTTCAGTAAACGTCTAAGAGCTCAGGAAATGTGAGCAGGAGGAGACTATACAGCCTGTTTAAACTGTTCAGTCTGTTCTGGCAGTCAATCCAATCAGAGCTGGTTTGAGATTTCAAATCCGGTTTCCTACCCACTCCCCATATCCCGTAACTCCCTGAGACCCCGGCAATCTGTCTATTCCAATCTGAAATGTACTCAGTCAGGGAGCATCCACAATCCTCAGGGAGAGAGAATATTAAAGTCTCAGAGACCTTAGAGTGAAGCGCTGTCTCCTCATCTCAGTCCCAAATAACCTGCCCCTTACCCTGAGAGGGTGGCAATCAAACCCGAATGAACTGCGGATGCTGTAACATTAACGCTGATTTCTCTGCACAGATGCTGCCTGACCTGCTGAGCTTTTCCAGCAACTCCTGAGACTGTGTTATTGTGTTTCAGACTCCCAGACCCACAGGATTAATTTCTCAGCATTTACCCGCTCAAGCCTCTTCACAATCTGTAATATTTCAATGAAATCACCTTTCAAATTTCTAGAATATAGACCCAATTTATTCAGATACTCAGCCCTGGAGCACACGGGTCCCAAATACTGAGCTTTATTTTGTGATTCATTAATGTGTTTGGGTCATTGCCGCTGGGTCACCACGGATTACTCAGATATAATTGCTCTGGTGAAGGTGACAGTGAGTTATTGCCTTGAACTGCTGCCATTTATTTGGTGCAGATAAACCCACAATGATGTTAGGGAGGGAGTTCCAGGATCTCCAACCAATGGCACTTGTGGGACTGAGATGTTTTTCCAAGCTGGGGTGGGGAGTGGCTTGGTGTGGAATTGCCAACTGGTGGTGTTCCCGTGTATCTGCTGTGCTCAGTGTTCCACATGATAGTGCCGTGGGTCTGGAAGCTGCTCTGGAAGGAACCTTGGGGAATTTCTACAGTACATCTTGTCAATGATACACACTGCTGCTACTGAGTGTCGGTGCTGGAGACAGGGGATGTTTGTGGCTGTGGTGCTGAGCAAGCTGCATTGCAAGTTTATTCCACCTAATTATGGAGAACACAACTACTCTCCATCATCATCAATCCATTTCACAGGCGGACACCCAGTGATTACACGGATCTGTTGTCCCAGTCTGTTAATTGTACAAATGACCATGAGATTTTAAACAGATTCCCCTCTTCCCTGACAATGGTCTGAGGGACATCCCGCCACTGTTGCACTTTCTCATGGCCATTCCATCTGTAAAAGCTGGGAATCAGCTGATGGGACACAGACTGTGTTACAGATGGTTACACTCACTGACAGCGTCACAATGGCCTGAGGGACGCAAAGGCGCAAGGGGCTGCGCGATGACGTCACACCATCATGGCCGCCCGCACAGGGGCAGGATTGACAAGGAGGAAGCGGGAGGGGACAAGAGGTGACTCAGATCAGGGCCGTGAGGCGAGACAGAGCGGCTCCCTCTGGCGGCCGGCAGGAGGAGTCAGCAGCAGCCACAGGAGGGTGGAGCGGATTGGTGGGAAGGAAGATTGACAGGTGGGACAGGTCATTGGGGCGGGGCTGAGCTGGAAGGTTGGGGCTGGGGTCAGGTGGAGGGGGAATGAGGAAACTGGGGAAGTCCACACCCCTCTCCCTCCCTGTCCTCCTGTCCCTGAGGGAGATTTGGACTCAGTACCATGTGGTGGGGCTGCACATGTCATTAACACAGTGGGATCTTGCTGTGCCTTGGGTCTCCTGTTGTTGTCCAAACTGTGGGGTGATGGGAAATAAAGCCCCTTTCTCAGTGAGGGGTGGTGTGGGGCAGGGGGAAGACTGGGGACTGGGGACTGGGATCTTGCTGTGCATGAAGACACACACAGTTGAATGGCTGGTCAGTCTCTGCACACACTCCCCGTGCCCCCTCATCCCCTCCAGCCCAGGGCCTGTGACACAGTGAGGGGTGGGGAATTGTACACAATGACAATTCCATTGGTTAAAACATTTCACGCTTCTCTATCCCAGGCCTTGGTTATCTGTATGTTTCTAATATTTTAAGAGCTTCTATTGTATTATTGCCAAGGTTACCTAGCTTCATAGCAGCCTAGTTTTAATTAACAGCTTACGTCAGTTTCATTCAAGGTTACAAACCGCCATGTTTTTGACATAACAGTTTCTCCCTGTTTCCAGGCTAACTTACATTCAGTCTCACAGTTTGCCCTTACTTATTAACCCTTAGTTAAACTGCAGAAATTACATCACCCATATCAGAGTCACAGTGGGGGCTTTTATTTAGAGATGGGGAAGTATGGATAGAGGGCACAGTGTGGTGTGGGGGGTAAATTAAGCAGCACAGGGGGAGAGGGGCAATTAGATTGGGGAAAGAGGTGAAAGTGGGTTGTGCTGTAATACCACAGGAGGGGTGGGAGATTGTAGGTGGGGTCACAAATTTACCCAAAGGCAGGGGAGCTACAGGGGAATGAGGCAGTAAACGTAGACGGAACAGAAAATTGGGGAAAGGCCCAATATCTGGTGGGGGTGTGGATTGGACAGATAAATAAATGGGGATGGGCTGGAAGTCAACCCCGCCCCAAAGGTGGGGTGGGGGGGGGAGAGACTGATCATGGGTATTATGAATTCTGGTCAAGAATATAATGGGGGGCAACAACATTCAGGGGGTGAAAACGTGATTGGGGGAGATTTACGTAAATATTTGTCTCGGGGGATGGGAGGGGTGTGGGTGCCTGGGATCTTGCTGTGCAGTGAGACAGTCCCTGAAAAGGTCAGTGAGTGTCTGCACGTGCTCATTGTGACCCCCCACCATAAAGGGGTCGGGGGAGGCAGGAACAAGGTGGGAGGGATGACAGAGTGTGGACAGAGAGGGAGGGAGGACAGAGGGGCGTTTCTATGTTTCTGTCGCTCCTTTCTTCCCCCTCTTCTCTCCCTCTCTTCTTTCTCTACTGCTCCTCCTCCTCTCCTGCCCACTCCTTCCTCCCACTCTTCTCTCTGTTTTCTCCTCCGTCACCCTTCCCTACCCCTTCTCCTTCCCTAGCACTCGCCTTCCCCTCTACTTGCCCCTTCCCCCTCTCCTCCCATCCCCCCAGTCCCCCTCTCCTTCCCCACTCTCCTCCCCACCTCTGCCCCCTCCACCCTCTCCTTCCCCTTCCCCTCCCCTCCTTCACCCCCTCTTCCCCCCTCTCCTTCCCCACTTCATCCCTCTCCTTCCATCCCTCTCCTCTCCTCCCCTCCCCCTCCATCCCCCACTCTTCTCTCTCTCTCTGCTTCTCCCCTCCATCCCCCTTACTTTCCCCCTCTCCTTCCCTGCCAATCGCTTCCCCCTCTACTCTGCCCTCTCCTCCCCCCTGTCCTTCACCACGTTTCCCCCCTCATTTAACCCCTTCCTCCCTTCCTTCCACCCCAATTCTTTCCCCCTTCCCCCACCGCTCCCCCTCCTTCCTCTTCCTGCCCTTTCACCCCCTTCCTTCCCCCTCTCCTCCACCCCTCCTCCCACCCTCACCTCCGCCCCCTCCTCCCACCCTCCTCTCTCAACTCTCCTTCCACCCTCTTTTCCGCCATCTCCTCCCACCCTCTCCTCCCCACTCTCCTTCCTCCCTCTCTCCTCCCCTCTCCTTCAACCCCATCCCCTTTTCCCTACTTTCCTTCCAACCCTACTCCCCCCTTCCCAACACTCTCCTTCTCCATGCTCCTTGTCCCCTCTCCTTACCCACCTCTCATTCACCCTTCGCCCCTCTCCTTCCACCTATCCTCCCACCCTTCCCCAACTCTCCTTCCCCCACCTCGCCTTCTCCCTTCACTGTCTTCTTCCCCTTTCCCTCTCTCCTCTCCCTTTTCCTTCCTCCCCTCCCCCCCGAATCTCTCCTTCACCCCGCATACTCCCCCTCCTCTCCTTCCTCCTCTCCATCATTTCCCCCTCTCCTCCACCCCTCCTTCTCCCTCCTACCACCTTCTCCCTCCTCCCCTACCTTCCCATATCTCCTTTCCGTTCCCCACTTCTCCACCTCTCCTCATTCCCCCCTCCTTTCATCCTCTCCTTTCCCCCTCTCCTCTCCCCTCCCCTCAACACCCTCTCCTCCCCTTGCCTCTCCCTCATTCCCCGTTCATTCACCCCACTCCTCCCCCTCTCTTTCACCCCTCCCTCCCCCGGCGCAACATCGAGGGCCGAAGGGCCTGTACTGCGCTGTATCCTTCTATGTTCTATGTTCTATGTCTCCTTACCCCACTACCTTCCCCTCCTTCATTCCACCACTCCTCCACCCCTCCTTCCCCCCTCCTATCCCTTCTCCTTCCACCCCTCTTCCTCGACTCCCCACATCTCCTTACCGCCACTTCCTTCCCGCCGCCCCTCCATACCCCCATACCCCCTTTCCTCCCCCTCTCCTGTTGTGGAGGCAAGAGAGGAGGGGCAGCGGTGTTTCTGGTAAGGGATAGCATTACAGCTGTGCTGAGGGAGGATATTCCTGGAAATACATCCAGGGACGTTAGTTGGTGGAACTGAGAAATAAGAAAGTGATGATCACTTTATTGGGATTATATTATAGACCCCCCAATAGTCAGAGGGAAATTGAGAAACAAATTTGTTAGGGGACTTCAGCTATCTGTAAGAATAATAGCGTGGTTATGGTCAGGGATTTTAATTTTCCAGACATAGGCTGGGATTGCCATAGTGTCAAGGGTTTATATGGCGAGGAATTTGTTAAGTGTGCACAAGAATATTTTCTAATTCAATATATGGATGAACCTCCTAGATAGAGAAGGTGCAAATCTTGACCTCCTCTTGGGAAATAAGGCAGGGCAGGTGACTGAGGTGTCAGTGGGGGGAGCACTTTGGAGCCAGCGACTATAATTCTATTAGATTAAAAATACTGATAGAAAAGGATAGACCAGATCTAAAAGTTGAAGTCCTAAATTGGAGAAAGGCCAATTTTGACGGTATGAGGCAAGAATTTTCAAAAGCTGATTGGGGACAGATATTCACAGGTAAAGGAATGGCTGGAAAATGAGAAGCCTTCAGAAATGAGATAACGAGAATCCAAAGAAAGTATATTCCTGTTAGGGTGAAAGGAAAGGTTGGTAGATATCGGGAATGCTGGATGACTAAAGAAATTGAAGGTTTGGTTAAGAAAAAGAAGGAAGCATATGTAGGGTATAGACAGGATCGATAGACTGAATCCTTAGAAGAGTACAAAGGCAGGAGGAGTATACTTAAGAGGGTAATCAGGAGGGCAAAAAGGGGACATGAGAAAGCTTTGGCAAATAGAATTAAGGAGAATCCAAAGGGTTTTTACAAATACTTTAAGGACAAAAGGGTAACTAGGGAGAGAATAGGGCCCCTCAAACATCAGCAAGGCACCCTTTGTGTGAAGCCACAGTAAATGGGGGAGATAGTAAACGTATATTTTGCATCAGTATTTACTTTGTAAAAGGATATGGAAGACATAGACTGTAGGGAAATAGATGCTGACACCTTGAAAAATGTCTATATTAGAGAGGAAGAAGTGCTGGATGTCTTGAAACGCATAAAGGTGGATAAATCCCTAGGAGCTGATCAGGTGTACCCTAGAACTCAGTGGGAAGCTAGAGAAGTGATTGCTGGGCCTCTTGCTGAGATATTTGTATCATCGATAGTCACAGGTGAGGTGCCGGAAGACTGGAGGTTGGCAAGCATGGTGCCACTGTTTAAGAAGGGTGGTAAGGACAAGCTAGGGAACTATAGACCAGTGAGCCTGACGTCAGTGGTGGGCAAGTTGTTGGAGAGAATCCTGAGGGACAGGATGTGCATGTATTTGGAAAGGCAAGGACTTATTAGAGAAAGTCAACATGGCTTTGTGTGTGGGAAATCATGTCTCACAAACTTGATTGAGTTTTTTGAAGAAGTAACAAAGAGGATTGATGAGGGTAGAGCAGTAGATGTGATCTAAATCGACTTCAGTAAGGCCTTCGACAAGGTTCCCTATGGGATACTGGTTATAAAGTTAGATCTCATGGAATATAGGGACAACTAGCCATTTGGATACATAACTGGCTCAAAGGGAGAAGACAGAGGGTGGTGGTGGAGGAATGCTTTTCAGACTGGAGGCCTGTGACCAGTGGAGTGCGACTAGCATCGGTGCTGGGTCTTCTACTTTTGTCATTTACATAAATGATGCGGGCATAACAGGTACAGTTAGTAAGTTTTCGGGTGACACCAAAATGTGAGGTGTTGTGGACAGCAAAGACGGTTACCTCAGAGTACAACAGGATCTTGACGAGATGGGCCAATGGGCTGAGAAGTGGCAGATGAAGTTTAATTCAGATAAATGCGAAGTGCTGCATTTTGGGAAAACAAATCTTAGCAGGACTTATACACTTATTGGTATTGTTCGAGGGAGTGTTGCTGAACAAAGACACCTTGGAGTTCAGGTTTGTAGTTCCCTGAAATTGGAGTCGCAGGTAGATAGGTTAGTGAAGGTGGCGTTTGCATTGCTTTCTTTTATTGGTCAGAGTATTGAATACAGGAGTTTGGAGGTTATGTTGCGGCTGTACAGGACATTGGTCAGGCCACTGTTGGAATATGGTGTGCAATTCTAGTCTCCTTCCTATCGGAAAGATGTTGTGAAACTTGAAAGGGTTCAGAAAAGATTCGCAAGGATGTTGCCAGGCTTGGAAGTTTTGAGCTATAGGGAGAGACTGAACAGGCTGAGGCTGTTTTCCCTGGACTGTCAGAGCAGTGGGGTGACCTGATAGAAGTTTACAAAATTATGAGGAGCATGGATAGGATAAATAGACAAACTCTTTTCCCTGGGTTTAGGGAATCCAGAACTAGAGGGCATAGGTTTAGGGTGAGAGGGGAAAGATATAAAAGAGACTGAAGGGACAAAGTTTTCACACAGAGGGTGGTACGTGTATGGAATGAGCTGTCAGAGGAAGTGGTGGAGGCTGGTACAATTTCAACATTTAAAAGGCATTTGGATGGGTATATGAATAGGAAGGGTTTGGAGGGATATGGGCCTGGTGCTGGTAGGTGGGACTAGATTGGTTTGGGATATCTGGTGAGCATGGACACGTTGGACCAAAGGGTTTGTTTCCATACTGTACGTGTCTATGACTCTATGACTCTTAATCAGTAACCACCGACAGATGGATGAATTTCGAGTCAGTACAAATCGGTGAGCACTGACATTTTAAAAGCTTTTGGAACAGTTCAAATCAGTAACCATCCACACTTAGTAAAATTGTGGTCAGTACAAATCAGTAACCTGTGATTCATGGGAAAAAATTCTGGTCGAAACACTGACTCTTCGAAAGACTTTGGGGCAGTGCAAATCAGTAACCACTGACAGTTTGAAACATTTCCAGTCAGTACAAATCAGGAACCAGTGACAGTAAGAAAAAATTCGGGTCAGTGCAAATCAATAACCATCCACATGAAGAAAAATTTGGCTTCAGTACAAATCAGTAACCGCAGCCATTTGGAAAAAAATTGTGGCATTGCAAATCAGTAACTACCAACAGTTGGATGAAGTTTGAGTCAGTACAACTCAGTAACCACGGACACTTTGATAAATATCTAGTCAGTGAAAATCAGTAACTACCAACAGTTCGAGAAATTAAGGGTCAGTTCAAATTGGTGAGCATTGACAATTCAAAAGATTTCGGGTCAGTACAAATTAGTCACCATCTACACTTCGACAAACTGAGGGTCAGTTACGAATCAGTAACCACCGACAGATGGAAAAATTTAGGGTCAGTCCAAATCAGTAAGGACTAACACTTTGAAAAATACTGGGGGAGTACAAATCAGTAACCACCGGTAGAAAATTACAGGTCAGTACAAATCGGTAAGCACTGACAATTCAAAAGAACTTGGGACAGTGCAAATCAGTCACCGTCTGTGGTGAGCAAAAGTTGTGTTCAGTAAAAATCAGTCACCACCGACACTGAGAAAATGTTCGGGTCAGTGCAAGTCAGTAAATACTAGTACATGGAAAAGAATTCTGGTCAGTGCAAATCACTGACACTTCGACAAACCTTGGGGCGGCACAAATCAGTAACCACTGAGAGTTTGAACAATTTCGGTTCAGTACAAATCAGGAACCAGTGACAGCAAGAAACATTTTGGGTCAGTAAAAACCAGTAACCACCGAGAGGTGGAAAAATTATGGGTCAGTACAAATCAGTGAGCAGTGATACTTCAAAAGAATTTGGGACAGTGCAGATCAGTCACCATCCACACTTAGAAAAGGTTCGGGTCAGTACAAATCAGTAACCACCAAAACGGAGAATAATTTGGGGTCAGTACAAATCAGTAACCACTGATACATGGAAATAATTCTGGTCGGTGCAAATCAGGAAACACTGACAATTGGGAAATTTTCGGATGAATTCAAATCAGTAACCACTGACACTTCAAACAATTTCTAGTCAGTGAAAATCAGTAACTATTGATAGTTGGAAAAAAAATTAGGGTTAGTGAAAAACAGTAACCACTGACACAGAGAATAATTTGGGGTCAGTACAAATCAGTAACCACTGATACATGGGAAAAAAAATTCTGGTCGATGCAAATCAGGAAACTCTGACACTTCAACAAACTTCAGGGCTGTGCAAATCAGTAATCACTGACACACAGAATAACTTCAGGTCAGTAGAAATCAATAACCACCTACAGTTGGAAAAATTTAGGGTGAGTGCAAATCAGTAAGCACTGATGGTTGGAAAATTGTGGGTCAGTACAAAGCGGTCAGCGCTGAGATTTCAAAAAAATTGGGACAGTGCGAATCAGTCACCGTCCGCTCATATCAAAATTTGTGCTCAGTAAAAATCTGTAACCACCGTCACTGAGAAAATGTTCGGGTCAGTGCACATCAGTAACCACTGGTACATGGAACAAAATTCTGGTCGGTGCAAATCAGGAAACACTGACAGTTGGAAAAGCTTACGGTCAATTAAAATCAGTAATCACTGACACTTCAAACAATTTCTAGTCAGTGAAAGTCAGTAACCACTGACAGTTGGGAAGAAATAGTTTCAATGAAAATCAGTAACCACCGACGCAGAGAATAATAGGGGTCAGTACATATCAGTAACCATCCACACTTAGTCAAACTGATGGTCAGTTACAAATCAGTAACCAGCGACAGTTGGAAAAATTTTGGGACAGAACAAATCAGTAAGCACTAACACTTTGAAAAATATTGGGTGTGTACAAATCATTCATCAACAAAATATGGAAAAATCACGGGTCAGTACAAATCAGTGAGCACTGACATTTCAAAAGAATTTGGGACAGTGCAAATCAGTAACCGTCCGCACTTTGAACGTGTTCTGGTCAGTAGTAATCAGTAACCACCAAAACTGAGAATACTTTGGGACAGTACAAATCAGTAACCACTGATACTTGGAAAAAAAATTGGTCTGTGCAAATCAGGAAACACTGACAGTTGGAAAAATTTGGGTCAATTCAAATCAGTAATCACAGACACAGAAAATAATTTGGGGTCAGTACAATCAGTAACCACTGATACATGGAAACAAAATTCTGGTCGGTGCAAATCAGGAAACTCTGACACTTCAACAAACTTCAGGACAGTGCAAATCAGTAATCACTGACAGAGAATAATTTCAGGTCAGTAGAAATCAATAACCACCTACAGTTGGAAAACCTAAGGGTCAGTTCGAATCAGTAACCATAGCCGTTCGGAAAAATTACAGGTCAGTACAAATCGGTGAGTACTGACATTTCAAAAGAATTTGGGTCAGTACAAATCAGTCACCGTCCACACTTAGAAAGTGGTCAGGTCAGTAGAAATCAGTAACCACCAAAACTGAGAATAATTTGGGGTCAGTACAATCAGTAACCACTGATACATGGAAAAATAAAATTCTGGTCGGTGCAAATCAGGAAACTCTGACACTTCAACAAACTTCAGGACAGTGCAAATCAGTAATCACTGACACACAGAATAATTTCAGGTCAGTAGAAATCAATAACCACCTACAGTTGGAAAAAATTGTGTCAGTGCAAATCAGTAACCACTGACAGGTGAAAAAAAATTATAGGTCAGTACAAATCAGTAAACACTGCCATTTCAAAACATTTTGGGACAGTGCAAATCAGTCACCGTCCACACTTAGCAAAATTTGTGCTCAGTAAAAATCAGTCACCACCGACACTGAGAAAATGTTTGGGTCAGTGCAAATCGGGAACCACTGACACATGGAATAAAACTTCGGGTCAGTGCAAATCCGAACACTCTGAGACGTGAAAAGATTTTAGGTCAGTGCAAATCAGTAACTACCGACAGTTTGAAACATTTCCAGTCAGTACAAATCAGGAACCAGTGACAGTAAGAAAAAATTCGGGTCAGTGCAAATCAATAACCATCCACATGAAGAAAAATT
>NC_083442.1:4862348-4915398 GCF_020745735.1 Hemiscyllium ocellatum | reverse complement strand
TATGTGCTGGCTGGTTAAATAATATAGATAGATAAAACCAGGAGATTTACACTGTCCTCAGTTTATGTCAGATTTACTCACCTAGGGTACTGATTGCATGTTTAAATATATTGCAAAAACCAGGATTTATCGACTCTCCTCAGTTTAGGCACTTAATCTGTGCTGTCTGGTAAAATATATATATAGAAATATACAACCAGGAGATTTACACTCTCTTTCGCTTAGGTCACTGACTATGTGCTGGCTGGTTAAAATTGACATAACCAGGAGATTTACACTCTCCTCAGTTTAGGGCACATTTACTCTCCTTAGTTTAGAGTACTGACTGCATGTTTAAATGTATAGCAAAAACCAGGAGATATCCACTGTCCTTAGTTTTGGCACTGACTCTGTGCTGGCTGGTAAAATATATACATAGAAATATATAACCAAGGGATTTCCACTCTCCTTAGTGTAGGGCACTGAGTCTGTACTGGCTGATTAAATATATATAACCAGGAGATTTACACTCTCCTCAATTTAGGGCAGATTTACACTATCCTTAGTTTAGGGCACTGACCATGTGCTGGCTGGTAAAATATACATATATAGAAATATAAAACCAGGAGGTTTCCACTCTCCTTAGATTAGGGAACTGACTGTGTACTGGCTGGTTTTATACATATATAAAACCAGGAGATTTACACTCTCCTCAGTTTCAGATACTGACTTTTTTTCTGGCTGGTGAAATATATATATATATAACCTGGAGATTTACACTCTCCTCAGTTGAAGGCAGATTTACTCTCCTTAGTTTAGGGTACTGACTGCATGTTTAAATATATAGTAAAAACCAGGAGATATCCACTCTCCTTCGTTTAGGCACTGACTCTGTGCTGACTGGTAAAATATATACATAGAAATATATATCCAGGAGATTTCCACTCTTCTTAGTGTAGGGCACTGACTCTGTACTGGCTAATTAAATATATATAACCAGGAAATTTATACTCTCCTCAGTTTAGGGCAGATTTACACTATCCTTAGTTTAGGGCACTGACCATGTGGTGACTGGTTTAAATAGATATATTTAAAACCAGGAGATTTGCACTCTTAGTTTAGGGCACTGACTATGTTCCGGCTGGTTAAATATATATATATATATAACCAGGAGATTTACACTCTGCTCAGGTAGGGCACTGACTATGTGCTGGTTGATTTCAATATATATAAGCAGGAGATTTTCACGCTCCTCAGGCACTGACTCTGTGTTGGCTGGTAAAATATATATATATAGAAATATATAACCAGGAGATTTACACTCTCCTTAGTTTCGGGCGATGACTATGTGATGGCTGGTTAAAATGGAAATAACCAGGAGATTTTACACTCTGCTCACTTTTGGGTTCTGACTTTGTGCTGGCTGTTAAATATATATAACCAGAAGGTTTACACTCTCCTCAGTTTAGGGCAGATTTACTCTCCTTAGTTAGGGTACTGACTGCAAGTTTAAATGTATAGCAAAAACCAGGAGATTTCCCCACTCCTTAGTTTAGGGCACTGACTCTGTACTGGCTGGTTAATTATATATAACCAGGAGATTTACACTTTCCTCAGTTTAGGGCAGATTTACACTCTCCTTAGTTTAGGGTACTGACTGCATGATTAAATATATCGCAAAAACCAGGATATTTCCACTCTCTTTAGTTTTAGCACTGACTCTGTGCTGGCTAGTTAAATATATATTGAGAAATGTATAACCAGGAGATTTACACTCTCCTCAGTTTAGGCACTGACTCTGTGCTGGCTGGGCATATCGATATCTCGAAATATATAACCAGAAGATTTCCACTCTTCTTAGTTTAGGGCACTGACTCTGTCCTGTCTGCTGAAATATAGATATAACCAGGAGATTTACACTCTCCTCACTTTCAGGCACTGACCATGTGCTGGCTGGTCATACATATATATCGAAATATATAACCAGGAGATTTCCACTCTCCTTAGTTTAGGGAACTGACTATGTGCTGGCTGGTTAAAATTGACATAACCAGGTGATTTTACACTCTGCTCAGTTTCTGGCACTGACTTTGTGATGGATTGTTAAATATATATGACCAGGAGATTTACACTCTCCTCCGTTTGGGGCAGATTTACTCTCCTTAGTTTAGGGTACTGACTGCATGTTTAAATGTATAGCAAAAACCAGGAGATTTCCACTCTCATTGGCTTAGGGCACTGACTCTGTACTGGCTGGTTAAATATAGATAACCAGGAGATTTACCCTCTTAGTTTAGGGCACTGACTATGTGCTAGCTGGTAAAATATACATATATAGAATTATAAAACCAGGAGATTCCCACTCTCCTGAGATTAGGGCACTAATTGTGTACTGGCTGGTTTTATACATATATAAAACCAGGAGATTTACACTCTCCTCAGTTTCAGATACTGACTTTTTTCTGGCTGGTGAAATATATATATAACCAGGAGATTTACACTCTCCTCAGTTGAAGGCAGTTTTACTCTCCTTAGTTTAGGGTAATGACTGCATGTTTAAACGTATAGCAAAAACCAGGAGATTTCCACTCTCCTTAGTTTAGGCACTGACTCTGTGCTGGCTGGTCATACATACAAAAAGAAATATATAACCAGGAGAATTCCACTCCCCTTAGTTTAGGGCACTGACTTTGTACTGCCTGGTTAAATATATATAACCAGGAGATTTCCACTCTCCTCAGTCTCGGGCAGATTTACAGGGTCCTTAGGTTAGGGCACTGACCATGTGCTGGCTGGTTTAAATACATATATTTAAAACCAGGAGATTTACACTCTTAGTTTCGGGCACTGAGTATGCGCTGGCTGGTTAAATATATATAGAGAAATATATAACCAGGAGATTTACACTCTCCTCAGTTTAGGCACTGACTCTGTGCTGGCTGGGCATATCGATATCTCGAAATATATAACCAGAAGATTTCCACTCTTCTTAGCTTAGGGCACTGACTTTGTACTGGCTGGTGAAATATATATAATCAGGAGATTTACACTCTCCTTAGTTTAGGGCACTGACCATGTGCTGGCTGGTTTAAATATATATATTTAAAACCAGGAGATTTACACTCTTATTTTAGGGCACTGAGTATGCACTGGCTGGTTAAATATATATAGAGAAATATATAACTAGGAGATTTACACTCTCCTCAGTTTACGGCACTGACTATGTGCTGGCTGGTTTAAATATATATAACCAGGAGACTTCCACTCTCCTCAGGCACTGAGTATGTGCTGGCTGTTTAAATATGTATGTAAAATCTGGAGATTTATACTCTCCTCAGTTTAGGGCAGATTTACTCTCCTTTGATTAGGGTACTGACTGCATGTTTAAATATATTGCAAAAACCAGGAAATTTCCACTCTCCTTGGCTTAGGGCACTGACTCTGTACTGGCTGGTTAAATATATATAACCAGGAGATTTACACTCTTAGTTTAGGGCACTGACTATGTGCTGGCTGGTTAAATATATATAACCAGGAGATTTACACTCTTAGTTTAGGGCACTGATACTGTGCTGGCTGATTAAATATATATAAACCAGGAGATTTACACTCTCCTCAGTTTAGGGCACTGACCGTGTCCTGCCTGTTTAAATATATAAAACCAGAAGATTTTCACTCTTTTCCGTTTAGGGCAGATTTACACTCTCCTCAGTTTCGGGCCACTGACACTGTGCTGGCTGGTTAAATATATATAACCGGGAGATTGACACGTGCGCGGGAAAACACGTTACTGGGACTCGCTCCCAAACACTCAATTTCAGACCGCTGCCTCTCCAAAGCTGCGCCTTCTGGGCCTCACCAGAGCAATTGCTGTGACTGCCCTTTTTGGAGGCAGCGGGGTGCCAACTCTCCCAGCCCTGCCATGGTATCGTGAAACGTGCCCCGTGGCAACAGGGAAGAACCACTCGGCCTGGAGCACCAGCCCCTTAACAGGAAAGCCGGCCCGCCTAGGGACCTCCCGCACCAGACAGTCATAGCCAGATTGATCAAAGTGTGGACTGCAGCGAGGTCACCCCTCGCACCATGCTCACGGGTCCGGGTTGGAAACCTGGGTGACAAGCACCGCAGGGCAGCCGAGCCATCGCACTCGCCGGATGGCAGAGCAAGGACCAGACGATGTACTTTAGCGGCCATCCACTACCAGAGCCAGTTGTGCGGTGCGTGAGGCCTGCTCTCAATGTAAGAGACTTTAGGGAGTGCTCAGGCAAGAGTCAGCCCACATTCTTCCTGGCAGCACCCAAGGGAACCAGGCCACTTGCGATCCTTTCAACTCATGTCATTTTTTAAAAGCAAGTGCCTGTGGAGGGACAGCCGGAGTCAATGTGGGGTTTGCCCGCCCTCCAATCGTGTCAAGAGACCGTCACACAGGCCTCTGACCGACTCTTAGAACAGACAGCAAGAGTTGGGTAAGTCTGTCAAAAATTTGACAAAAGTGTCAAACATTAGACTTGCGAGAGCTCTTTGGCATGCACACTGGCCCGTCATTCAAGTGCTCTGCCCGTGGAACCGTTTTTCGGATGCCTTTTGTGAGATTTAGATTTGCTTTATTATGCAACAAGAAGCTATTAAGATGTGCATGGTACCCTAGACATTTAATATACAACCAAACTAAATATGTGGTATGTCTTGCTACTTTATTTTATATATACTGGCTGTTTTATTTTAAGGAAATGTTAACGTTTGGGCTAATTTACGTAAAGATTGATCTTCTAACGATCAGTATTGCAATGTAAGCAGTTAGTAAGAAAAACAAGCTAGCTGGGGGCAAGGGGTCAGCTTTGAAAAATAACGAAACCTTGAGCGAGACAATACTTCTGCTAATATGGTGCAAAAACAACCAGATAAGAGTACAAGGTGCGAGACGGTTGCTAAGTTCAAGGGCTGAAAATATCATTAGACAGGGAAGTGGGTTATGCGGCTGGAGTTCGAGACAATGAGGACATGATCATATGCTTTCTCTGGAAGAAATGAGATCATTGTAAAGCAATGACCCTCGTGACCTCTAGGGACCATAGGGGAGGCTCTAAATTGCTATATAAGAAAGATCGCTGTAATGCTTGGGTACGCTTTTCTTTGGGAAGGCGTCCAATTCTGCAGAATTTGTTAATAAAATCTTTGTTCTCTTGAATTTGTCCAGAGCGATTATTTAGAAGTGAATTTTCATTTCTAACAACTTGGGGGCTCGTCCGGCTCCACACTCCGGCTGCGGTGGGCTCGAGGAAGGACATCGGAGACGGTGCACCCTACCGAGTTCGGTAGTCCCCGATTCCTTACTCGCCGTCCCGCTTCGCGGCTTGAGCCAGTGGTATCCGGGAGGCTCAGGAGAACAAAGAGGGAGGAGACTGGCCAGTCATAAAGGGAAAAACGGGCAGGGGATCGAGTAATTTCGGTGCACCGAAGCCAGGTAGGCACAGATTTCTTCTGTTGCGTTCGAACAGGTTTGGTCTCTGATTGATGCGCGAAACTCAAGGACACCTTGTCTTGTCAGGTGTTGTTTACGTACCGGAGTCTCTGCGCTCAATCGGTTACCAGGGTTTGGTCTCTGCTTGATGCACAGGACTCAAGGACACCTTGTCTTGTCAGGTGTTGTTTACGTACCGGAGTCTCTGCGCTCAATCAGTTACCAGGGTTTGGTCTCTGACTGATGCGAAACTCAAGGACACCTTGTCTTGTTTGGTGTTGTTTACGTACCGGAGACTCTGTGTTCAGTCAGTTACCAAGGGTTGATTACCTGTTGCCGCTACCTGGTCGATCATAAGGAAATCCGGTGAGTGTGGGATATTCTTGTTTCTCGCACGGGCGGTTTATTTGCTTGTACTTATCTTCGGTATGGGAAACGGGGGCACAAGAGTGCCTAAACCGTTGCCTGATGAAGAATACAAGGGGGTGCCGGATGATAGCCCGTTAGGAGAATGTTAGCTAACTGGAATCACGGAAGACGAAAAGGAAAGTCTAGACGGAAAAAAAAATGGAAAAATTTTGTGATAAATGGCCCCAACAACCGATTCAGGGAAATTCAGTTTGGTGGCCAAAATTTGGATCGGACGAGGATTGAGTTTGTCAAATTTTAAATGATCATTTAAAGAATAAATATAATTCAAGACTAAAACAGAGAGAAACAGAGAGAGAGAGAGAGAGAGACATGAGGAGAAAAGGGGATAAAGAAGTAGTGAGACTGTCCCCGCACGGGAGGTCCCGGTTGGGGAACGGACCACAGGATTTGTTGTAGCCCCATTAAACTCAAATGATATGAGACAACTGAAGTTTTTTTTACCAGCAGTTTGCAGTAAGACCGACAGAGAGAGAGAGAGAACTGCTTGTAAAACATTTAACTCTCTGTGATTCAGGTTGAATGCACATTTGTTTGTTAGTGATTGAATGAGGAAGTTTTATTCACTGGAACTTGAGTTCCAGGATTGTTTTAAATGTGATTTTTATGAAAACTTAACATGATTTATTTTCACTAAGTGAAGGACAGTTGTAGTTAGGACTTCCATGGTTATTATCTGAGACCTTGGATTCGGCTATTAGAATTTTTTTAAACTTGAAATGACAAATTATTGTAAGACAGTTATGATTATTTTATGACCTAAAGTATTGTAATTGAGAAATAGTTAGGAGTACACAAGAAAACTAATTTTGGATCTAAATTAGGATACTAAATTTGGGTGATTACAGTGGGTTTTAAAATTTGGGAACTGTATGTATTTTATATTTTAAATATTAAATACTAAATAAATGGATATAAATATATAAATATGTTTACAGTTTAGGAACAGGCTTTAAAGTTAGTCAAGCATGAATTATTAAAATTGGTGTTTGAGGATATGAGAAGTTTGGAACATTACAATATTTCTTAAAAAAATGCCAATAGGGGACAAGGAAATTGGGTTTGTGTGTGACCCCCTCACCAGTGGGGAGGTCGGAACATTTAAAAGGAAATGACGGTCCTGGATGAGAATCCGATAGGATTGTCAGAACAAATTAATTAATGTTTGAGGCCCAGTCTATATATGTGAGCTGAGTTAATGTCTATTTTTGAATATACTATTTACTGGGGGAGAAAGGAGACTTATATGGGGATACTGAATAGGGAAAGTGTTAATTGAGATTTTTTTTTAAAAATAGTAACAGCACCGGTATTAAGCTTGCCGGACACTTTGGCATGGGAGGGGGATGGTTAGGGGTGAGGACAAAGATCCCCTTCAGAACCCTAACTGAGACAACCATAATATAGAAAAGTGAAATAATATACTAGACATGCAAAATTTGATAATCCGAGGGATACAAACTTGCATCCCCAAACAGCGAAAGTTAGCCAAGGTTTTCGACCTGAGGCAGGGAAAGGACGAGTCTCCCTGTCCATTCTTACACAGATTAAGGGAGTCGGTTAGGAAATGTTCGGGTATAGACCCAGATGGGGAAATAGGATGACGGATGGTAAAGGTTCACTTCGTGACAAAGGCATGGCCTGATATCCAGAAGAAGTTACAGAAGATAGAGGACGGGAGCGGTAGAAATGAGTCGGAGTTGTTACAGGAGGTTCAGAAGGTATTTGTATAGAGAGGCATAATGGCGGAGGAACGGAAGGCTAAGATACTGGTAGCAGTAGTAAGGGAGGACTGTATGAAAGACAAAAGGAGTTGGATAAATACGGTGTTTATCTAAACCTGAATATTTATGTCTGTGTGGGCCGCCCCCCCCCCACCGTAGGAATTTTGTGTTGGTGAAGATTTATGTGTGTCTTTGTGTGTGCAAATTTGATTGTAAAAAAAATAGTCTCTGTGGATGTGAGAATTTGTGTTTGTGTATGGATTTTTTTTTAATTTTATAAAAAAGGGCTTCTCAGCTAACAAGCAGTCTAACACTTTGTGGTCTGGCTTGAATTCATCTGTTTGTTAGTGCATGAATGTTTGAGTGTTTGTCACCTAGAGCGTGAGTCATGTGATATGTGGCTTCGCTGTTTCTCGTTTACTCCACCAGGGATTCCTGACTCAGACCCCTCCACTCGATATCCACCTCCACAAAGTGGAACCGGGAGACTGGACTTTGATAAAATCCTGGAAACCGGAGAAACTCCAATCACTCTGGGAAGGACCGTTTCAGGTGTTACTCACCACCGAAGTTGCCATACGAACAAAAGAAAAAGGGTGGACTCACGCCGCCAGACTAAAAGGCCCGGTGTCGCCGCCCAAAGAGGACTCTTGGTCGTGTGAGGCCGGTGATGGACCGTTGGTGGTGAAGTTAAAGAGACAACCAAAATGAACTCTATTATGACTGTTCTAGCATTTTCTGTTATATTGTTTGTTCTTGCTCTGATAAGGGGCGTGTTTGGTAACTGTGATAAATGCCGCTCTAGGGTTCGGGTGTGGGACACTGAGTTAGACTTACGCGGATCTTTTATATCCCACTCCTCTTATGCAAATAATACTCGCTGTTATGACATATACTCACGCCAAAAGTGCTGGGAAAAAGGAAAACTATACTATCAAGTCAAAAAAAACAGGGGATATCTCGGTCTGTCTAGGGCTAGGGCCTATCATTGCCCCTTTCAGCAGACAGTTTACAGGGACATGCTGCATTACTGGAAACAGACAAAAGTAGAACTAAAAGGGAATGTGCCAAATGCGGGGCTATAGTTCAACTGGGAGATCCTAATTTCTTCTCCCTTTGCCATGATGAGGGGTCCCGGGAGGAATGTTGGAAGGATGGGAAATTGTTTTACCAAATGTTAAACAAGGGTTATGTTGGTTGGCCTGAGGGGAGAGTCCGTGAGTGTATTTGGGAAGAACATGAATGGGTCTGCATAAAAAAAAGACAGCTGGGATATGGCTAACAGGCCGTGCGACAAATGCCGCCAAATTGTGAAATGGGGAAACCATGTCTTTCCGAGGCCTTTTGTGATTCACACTAAAATAAGTGATGCCTGTTACAACCGGGAGAAAATGATACCATGTTGGGAGGATGGGGAACATTACTACCAGGTATTCAGCCTGGGATATCACACGAGTGGAAATATAGACTGTCCACTTATGGAATAATGGCTCTGTATCAGTTTTACTGGCTCGGCAGTGGACCACTTTGACCGGGTTAAGGAAATATATCCCGGGTTAGAGAAATCTATTCCAAATTATGATGCCAGAATAGCCGCCTCAGCCAAGGTTTCCTCCCTCTATGAGGACATTGAGAAACGGCTTACTCTTCCTGATGTTGCGAAAAAATCTCTTTATTGACTTCACGTCTCAAATTGCCAAAATTTTAAATGTGACGAGCTGTTGGGTTTGTGGGGGTCCGCATATGACCAAGCAGTGGCCATGGACGGGGGAGAGTTTGGATGTTCAGGAAATCCTCGAATACAATTGGACTTACTCCAAGAACAGAATTTATCCAATCTGGAAATTGCAGAATACCCCGACGGGCCACTTCTGCGTTGGGAAAAAAGGGTCCCGCCCAGTTGGTGACAGCCCCTGTCAGCGGGTCTTGAATCTCACCACAGACACTTGGTGGCCCCGACCCTTGGTTGGTTTCTCACCAAACAACCCCTTGGGTTGTCTTTCACCCAACAAGGGGATCTTAACTGTAGGCGGTTGCATCCCACCTCTGATTTCTGGAATTGCAGTGGTTCTGGCCCTTATGCGGGAATGCCGGGAATTAGAGAGGCATGGGACGGTGTTGCCAGGGACAGTGGAGGGGGTCCGGCTCCTGATGGTTTATTTTGGATTTGTGGGGATCTGGCGTATTCCAGGTTACCACAGGAATGGGGTGGCTTATGCTTCCTCGGTATAGTCAGACCGGAGTTCTTTCTTCTCCCCCGTGATCAAGGGGCTGACCTGGGGGTTAAGTGGAGGCCCGGAAGACTGGCACGGAAGCGTAGGAGTGCTAGTCAGTGGAATGTCCACAATTATGGAGACATCCACTTGGCAAAGTGGGGCACAGATTGGCCACCGTCCCGTATCATTGAGTATTATGGGCCGGCAAGTTGGGCTCAGGATGGCTCTTGGGGTTACAGAACTCCAATTTATATGCTTAATCGTATCATTCGCTTGCAGGCGGTGATGGAAATTATCACCAACAAAACCGCCCTTGCATTGGAATTACTGACTAGACAGCAGTCTCAAATGAGGGCTGCAATATATCAGAATCGTCTTGCTTTAGACTACCTGCTTGCCTCTGAAGGGGGTGTCTGCGGGAAGTTTAACACGACAAATTGTTGTCTGGAGATAGACGATAACTACGAGGCTGTCCTAAAAATCACCCGGGACATCCGTAAAATAGCCCATGTACCTGTCCAGACGTGGCGACCTATAGGGGACGCTAGTTGGTGGAACACGCTTTTTGGGGGTGGCTGGTGGCGCATGGCATTAATAATGATGGTGGGTGTCGGGGCCCTGTTCCTCGTTATTCCCTGTCTGGTCCCCTGTGCTAGAGTGTTGATCCAACGCCACATCGCCCAGATGCAAGCCATTGCCATATCCCAACATGGTACTCATGAACTTAAAGTTTTACTATTGAAAAGACAGAAGGACCTCCCTGAGCCGTAATTCAGCCTATTCTGTTACGCATGCACATCTTAAAAAGAAAAAGGGTGGAGTTGTGAGATTTAGATTTGCTTTATTATGCAACAAGAAGCTATTAAGATGTGCATGGTACCCTAGACATTTAATATACAACCAAACTAAATATGTGGTATGTCTTGCTACTTTATTTTATATATACTGGCTGTGTTATTTTAAGGAAATGTTAACGTTTGGGCTAATTTACGTAAAGATTGATCTTCTAACGATCAGTATTGCAATGTAAGCAGTTAGTAAGAAAAACAAGCTAGCTGGGGGCAAGGGGTCAGCTTTGTAAAATAACGAAACCTTGAGCGAGACAATACTTCTGCTAATATGGTGCAAAAACAACCAGATAAGAGTACAAGGTGCGAGACGGTTGCTAAGTTCAAGGGCTGAAAATATCATTAGACAGGGAAGTGGGTTATGCGGCTGGAGTTCGAGACAATGAGGACATGATCATATGCTTTCTCTGGAAGAAATGAGATCATTGTAAAGCAATGACCCTCGTGACCTCTAGGGGCCATAGGGGAGGCTCTAAATTGCTATATAAGAAAGATCGCTGTAATGCTTGGGTACGCTTTTCTTTGGGAAGGCGTCCAATTCTGCAGAATTTGTTAATAAAATCTTTGTTCTCTTGAATTTGTCCAGAGTGTGAGAGTTGGAGTAATGATTCAAGATGTGCATAAGCATAAGGGGCAAGAAGGTGACCAAAAGAAAATGGCCGACATATGAATTTGACTAACTTAGCTATAGCAGCAGAAGTGGTAAACAAGTTGCAGCTGGACCACAAGGTCAGACAGATAACAAACCAGACAATGGGCGACTTTACACATAGCAAAAACAAGTCCAGGCAGCAAAACCACAAGGCCGACATTTATGTCAGAAATGAACCTCGTGACTGATAATGAAGGACAACCGTTGAGAAACAACTTGAGGTGGACAATGGGCGGTTGTCAGCTGCCTGGGAAGATGGTAAACACTTGAGGGGGGAATGTGTCCAGCTGCGCTTGAAACAAGTAATGGAAAAGTACCGGTTACTCAAGATTGAGAATCACCTGACTCAACAGGGGTGGAGTTTAAGGGTATATCAGGGGATGCTTTGTAACGATCAGGGTCCCTTTCTTTGAGGGGTACCCAACTCTGCAGACTTGCTAATTGCTAATAAACTTTGTTTTCCTGAATTTGTCTTGAGCTGACTTTTTACGTCTCACAACTTGGGGGCTCGTGTCCGGGATCGACACTCCGGCTGCGCGGGGGTCGAGAAAGGACATCGGGGAAGGTGCACCCTGCCGAATTTGGCAGTCCCTGAGTGCTTGCTCGTCGCCCCACGCGGCTTGAGCGAGTGATATCCGGAGGACTCAGGAAAACAAAGAACAGGGGACCGAGGCAGAAGGGACGTTTTTTTTTTCGATCGAGTAATTTTGGTGCACCAAACCCAGGTAAGATACCTTGCAGATGTCTGGTTTAACGAGGAGCGTACGTCACGGGGTCCTACAGGCCTTCTGTAGAGACGTGGCACATGCGAATCTGAGGACCGGAGGGTCCTGCTTGTGTTCCTGGGACTCCTCACCATTGAACGGCGGAGAAAAGCTGGCAAACGGCCAGTCACCTCTCCAGTTAAGAAAGGAGTCTGGACAGCCAAATCAACACGTGACCCACTATAACTCAGACTCAACAGACTTTGATTAACTGACTATACTATGGCGACGTGAGTGCGGGGACTGTTTCTTCAGAATTGTATGTTAATCTTGTTTTGTGCTTTGATATATTGTTTAAGTTCTTAGCACTAGTCAGAATTATGCTGCTATTCCTGTTACTTCTGAGTTTTGCTCATATATCTTTTTCAGATGTTGTGTTAATGATTTCTGTTTCGGAATTTCCACAAGTTATAAAAATTGATGCTTGCAGCCTAAGTAGAATGCCCAGATGTAGAGTTTCAAAGGGAATATCTTTCCTCTCAAGATATTTCTTCACACCCTACCGAACCGCAAAAGCCACTGCCTAGCATCACTATCCATAGAGCCCCCTTTAGCCCAGCCCTAAACTGTTTTGACAGGAAGTGTCATCCTATATATATATCTCACCATTAAAAATGCTTCCTCTGAAGACTCATTTCCCCATAAAAATGGGTCTCAACTCCTTAGTAAGGATTTAAAGATAGAGATGACAGTGTATGGGAAGCGTTTTGTGGGCTATTGTTTTTGAATTGGCGTCGGACGGGGATAGCCTTTGGGATTCCTTGATTCTAAACTGCAACCTTTAACCCCTTACACTGATCCAAAGTCAATGCAGATTATAGAGGTTAAAGACCTGAGACAGACTCTTGAAATAGAAACAGGATATGGATAAACAAATGCCTGGATTGAATGGGTTAAATATACTGTAAAAAGCCTGAACAAAAGCAATTGCTATGCATGTGCCTCCGGTAGGACAGTGTCTCAGGTAGTTCCCTTTCCGCTCGGGTGGGAGCGGAACAAACAGGGCATGGAATGCACGATAGCCCTATATCAAGATGAGACTGCATGGAAAAATCCGAATTGTGCTTCTTTGTCTTTGATGTTCTCTTCCTTAAAAGGACATAAGAGGCAAGCTCCCCCTGTGTTTTCTGCCGCTGTTGGGAATCACACATCGTGTGTTTATAGACAGGGTGGATCTATTGATTTGGGGGAGCTGAGATTGTGTTCGGTGATTAAAAATGTTACTGAAGCAGTGGAAGGAAGAAATTACTCATCTTTAAACGTTCCCCGAGCGGATCTGTGGTGGTATTGTGGAGGGAAAATACTGAGACCTAGCCTGCCCCTTGATTGGAAGGGGATATGTGCAATTGTACAATTGGCAATACCATTCACCCTGGCATTTGAAAGAGAACATTTAGTTGAGAAAAAAAAGGAAGAGATAAGAGATCACTGCTATCCACTTCTTTTGATAAAGGGATTTATCTTGATTCAATAGGGGTCCCTAAGGGGGGTGCCTGATGAGTTCAAAGCTCGTAACCAGACTTCAGCAGGCTTTGAATCATCCCTATTCTGGTGGGTTACTATTAATAAGAATGTGGATTGGATAAACTACATTTATTATAACCAAGCACGGTTTATTAACCATACTAGAGATGCAGTAAAGGGTTTGGCCGAATAACTGGATGCCACCAGTCATATGGCTTGGGAAAATAGACTGGCCTTGGACGTGCTCTTAGCTGAAAAGGGGGGCGTTTGTGTCATGATAGGCTCTCAATGTTATACTTTTATTCCCAACAATACGGCCCCTGATGGCTCGGTGACCCGTGTCCTGGAAGGTCTCCAGGCACTGGCTGATGAGATAGCTGAGAATTCAGGTGTAAATACTAATTGGACTGGCTGGCTAGAGTGGTGGTTGGGCGTTTTTGCCCTGCTGCTAATCCTTCCTTGCCTGCTCCCCTGCTTTCAGTCCCTGATTCAAATGAACCTATCCCAGCTTGAGGCCGTGGCCATTCCTCAACATGGGACCCGTGAGCTTAAAGTCATGTTGCTTTGCAAGTCTCCTGCCTGACTGATTCCTTATGCACATCTTGAAAAGAAAAAGGGTGGATTGTGAGAGTTGGAGTAATGATTCAAGATGTGCATAAGCATAAGGGGCAAGAAGGTGACCAAAAGAAAATGGCCGACATATGAATTTGACTAACTTAGCTATAGCAGCAGAAGTGGTAAACAAGTTGCAGCTGGACCACAAGGTCAGACAGATAACAAACCAGACAATGGGCGACTTTACACATAGCAAAAACAAGTCCAGGCAGCAAAACCACAAGGCCGACATTTATGTCAGAAACGAACCTCGTGACTGATAACGAAGGACAACCGTTGAGAAACAACTTGAGGTGGACAATGGGCGGTTGTCAGCTGCCTGGGAAGATGGTAAACACTTGAGGGGGAAATGTGTCCAGCTGCGCTTGAAACAAGTAATGGAAAAGTACCGGTTACTCAAGATTGAGAATCACCTGACTCAACAGGGGGTGGAGTTTAAGGGTATATCAGGGGATGCTTTGTAACGATCAGGGTCCCTTTCTTTGAGGGGTACCCAACTCTGCAGACTTGCTAATTGCTAATAAACTTTGTTTTCCTGAATTTGTCTTGAGCTGACTTTTTACGTCTCACACAGAGCGATTATTTAGAAGTGAATTTTCATTTCTAACACCTTTCAAAGTGGTCCCGTGCCGCCATTTTGTTGCCAGAACTCTCCGGGTACCCCGCCAACCTCACTGTGGAACAATGTCAAGTGGCACTGAATGGGTCTGAATTTCAAATTCAACTGCTTCGCTCTGGAACTCGAGCCGGGCAAAACCGTTTGGATTTTTCCGGGTCCCGACTTCCGCGGCAGACCAAGTTAAAGTTTTCGGGCTGCAGACTCAAAATGACAGTTGGCCAACCGCCGGGCTCAATTCGCCCAGTTCCTCCGGCACTTCGGAACTCAGCTTCGGCATGAGGTTTTGGATCTTTCCCGATACTTCGGTATTTTCCTCCGCTGACACTTAGAAAAATTTTCAGCCAAGAGTGAAAAATATTCTAAGTCCTTTTTTTCTAAGTTTTTCTGGTTGCTGATTTCTTCTCCTCAAACCATTTTCTAAGTTTTTCTGGTTAATGAGTTCACACTTTTCAACATTTTCGGGCATTTTTCTAAGTTTTTCATGTTACGCATTTAGCACTTTCAGGCACTTTCCTATGTTTTCCTAATTACTGATTTCACACTTTCAAACATCTTCGGGCATGTCCCTAAGTTTTGAAGTTCACTCGTTCGGGACTCTCAGACAACTTTCCTAAGCTTTCCTGGTAACGTAATTCACATTGTTGAGAACTTTCAAACTCTTTCCTAAGCTGTGCTGGTTACTCACTTCATCTCTTCAGACCCTTGTCCCCGTTGTGACAGAGACCATTTCCTGCCGTGGGAAATGGATGAAACCCGGCCTGAACATGGGAACGGTCCGCCCTCAAAGGCGAGACAGTCGGCAAAACCGCTTGGTCAAATCCGGCTGAGCTACCCCCCAACTGGAAGTCTCAAGGTCCCTCTAAAATCGTGGATTCACCTCCTTGGAAAATGCACCACAAACATTACCAAAACGGGAAACCGAACACTAAAACTAAGCCTAACCCTTTCCCTGTCCCTAACTGGAAACCGAACCCTCACCCTCAGCCTGACCCCACCGCTGGTGGCACTCCAGACAAACACCCCCTTCAAAACCAAACCCATCCGGCAATGCCACTCAAAAAGGACCCAAACTCAGAAACACCCCCTTCAAAAGGCACTCCTTCCTTGGCCACACTACCGGGGCATACTCCCCTCGACAATAATTAAGCCCCCACAACAAACTGAAGCCAACCGCAGCCACAACTTGAACAGAGAATTCAGTAACCAATTCAAAAATGCGCTTGGTTACTGACTTCTACTGACTCAAAAATATTCAAAGTGCCGCTGGTTCCTGATTTGTACTGACTGAAAAATATTCTAAGTGCCAGGCTAACTCAGTAACTTACCTCTTCAAAAAGCGAAGAGGAGGAGGAAAAAAATAAAAATAAATGTCCCCTGCAGCTAACGTGAACCCATGGCCAGTGGGTAACACGACCCACACCCTGCACACCGGTCTGACGGCATCGGGTAACTGCTCCTGGCCAGGAGCAGCACGGCTGACCGCCAGGCGCAGGCATACCGAGGTGGTGCGGCAAGAAGAGCGTAGGAAAAACACCGACCGACAAACTCACCGACCTCTCCTCCACCCCCACGCACACGCAGAGCCGCCGCCCTCGCCTCAGCACGTCACAACCGTGGCCTGACTGCCGTGGCCGCCACCTCCGGGCAGGCGCACGCACGAGCACCCCCCGGGGAGAGGTGGTGCGCCTGTGGGCATGAAACGGTCGGCAGGGCGTCGGGTTCGATGCAGGGCCCGAGCAAAAGCAGAGGTAACGGACGGGTGCGTACGGACGTGCGTGGGAGTAAATTCTCGTGCACCGGTTACCGACAAAAGGTTGGCTCGAGGGATGACTTTCAATAGATCGCAGCGAGATATTTGCTCTGCTACTTATGAAACCCTGAGCCAGAATCAGGTCGTCTACGAATGATTTAGCACCAGGTTCCCCATGAACATGAGGTGCAAGTAAAGGAGAGAGGCGGCGCCCATACGGCCGCACTCCAGACCAGAATCGAATGGCGATACGCACTTCAGGGCGGGACGTAGCTCAGCCCCCGGCTCTGATTGGGTAAGAGCTCTGTCGATCCAATGGTCTAAGCCAATAGGGAACGTGGTCCTGCTTGGGCACCGCCCCCAGGAGGTGGATCCCTGGAGAAACAGGGGCTTATGGGGATCGGGGAAGGAAAGTTGGGTTGAGAATGATCCGATCATCCATATTCTGACTGAAAGATGGAGCAGACTTTGGGAGTGAATCCCTTCCTTCTGCTGTTCCATCTTATGGTGATCCCTGTTCCATTGGGACAAGAACCTTCCACACTCAGTCCCGTCAATGTGACCATTCACCTGTTTGGGTCTAACACCATTTCATGCGGTGGCTGGTGGATCAGAGTGTGAGGAGTAATTATAAATGTTGTTATCTGCAAATATCACAAGGCTGAATCATGAAAGAGGAAGGGGGGGTGTAGGTTAAGCTTGTACAAACAGTTATAAGCATCTGTTTCCCACTTCTGCAAAAACATAAAAAACCCACAATCAAGAGGTGATAAGGCTCAGTGTGGATAAAGAATGGGAGGAAATTTTGCTTTAGCAATGCAAGGAAGCAGATGGCAGTGGAGGAGGATACGCTAACAATGGACCACAGCAGGATGTGGTGAAATGGCCAAGCAAGACTTATACTTTGTTATGCACAAGGCCAGATAAGGCAAGAGATAAACAACAGTAATGGGCGCTGGGTTTAGAATAGTGGGAGGAGGGAAAGAGAATTGAATTGTATAGAAGTTGTGTACTTGTTAAGCTCGGTGTGTCTATCTTATAGGCGCCACGCTGTAATAAACAATACTGCTGCTTCAGATCTTGTCTCGGACTGAAATTATTGAAGTGAGTGGGTTCTATTTCCCACAATTGGGGGCCTATCCGGGGCATTCTTCCATCGCCGGGGGGGAGTGGCTGGCCCTGGGAAGACACGTCCCCTTCCCGATTGAGGAGCGGTCTCGTGTCGCGGTTTTAGTTCGCTCCCTTGGGCGACTGGTACAAATCCCACAAGAGAGACATCTGAATCAGACAGTGAACAGAGGTCGATAGAAAATACGACAAAAAGAGGCCAGGCAACTCTGTGCTCAGACCAAGGTAAGAAAACCAACTTTTAAGTATTGCCTTGGTGGCTGGAAAAAGGGGTATTTAATCGCTGAGGGACTGGCGAGGGCCCTGAGAAACGGGGGGTAGGCAGAGTAAGTCAAACTGCGACGGAGTAAAGGAAGAAAAAGTCCCTGGTAACATTCCTCCAAAAAGTCCGTTAGGGAGGATGCTGCGGGAATGGACAAGTAACACTTGTACAAGGGAAAAGGATAAAAAGAAAATGATGAAATATTGTTGTTTAGTATGGACCAAAGAACCAATCCTTCATTCAGCTGTCTTCTGGACAAAGTACGGTTCAGATGAGGATTGGGTATGTCAGTATTTAGGTATGTATGTGAATGAGAAACAACCTTTTAGTCAAGAAGAGGCGGACTATGCGTCCTGTTGGAAGGGCAGTTTGGGAATGATGGTAGTAAAGACAAGGGATTCCCCCTCTGCCCCACCCAATCCCTGCTCCCGCCCCCCCCTTCCCCTGTACCATAAAATCAGATTAAGTAGAAATGTGGGAGGAGGCGAGACAGACAGACAGGGACAGGGAATGGATGACCCACAAGAGGAGGAAGAAGGGGCTGTGGGCGGGGATGTTGTTGTCCCAGACCCTCAATCCTCAACGAAAGAAAGGGAAGATAAAGTAGATGTAGAGGAGGCCTCCGGAGTATCTAAACCAAAGCCTAAGGGGGAAAAACAAAAACAAAAAAAGGGGAAGAATATAAAGAGTTATCCTCTTCGGGACGTACCAATAGGGGACAAAGAGATTGGGTTTGTGTGTGCCCCTCCCCTCGCCAGTGGGGAGGTCAGAACATTTAAAAAGGAGATGAAGGTCCTGGTTGAGGATCCGGTAGGGTTGTCTGAACAAATTGATCAATTTTTGGGGCACAGTCTGTATACGTGGACTGAGTTAATGTCTATTTTGAATATACTATTTACTGGGAAAGAAAGGGGACTTATACAAGGAGCAGCCATTAAAATATGGGACAGGGAACACCCGATTGGAAATGGGGATGTTGGACAGGGAGAGATTAAGTTTCCCCTCAGAGACCCCCAGTGGGAAAATCAAAACCCGGAGCATAGAGAAGAAATGAGGGAATTGAAAGACCTGATTCTAAAAGGAATAAGAGAGGCAGTTCCGAAGTCGCAGAATTTGACTAAAGCCTTTGAAGTTAGTCAGGAGAAAGATGAGAATCCCTCAGCTTTCTTGCAAAGACTAAGAGACTCAATGTGGAAATACTCTGGAATGAACCCTGAGGACCCAGTGGCACAGGGTCTTTTGAAAGTACATTTTGTGACAAAGGCATGGCCAGACATACAGAGAAAGATACAGAAGATAGAAGGGTGGAGCGAAAAACCATTAGATGAATTATTAAGAGAGGCACAGAAAGTGTTTGTAAAGGGAGAGGATGAGACAAAAACAGAAGGCGAAAATGATGGTAATTACGGTTGACGAGGTGGTTAAGAAAAGAATGGGACCAATAGTGAGTAACCGGAGCGGCGGGTGGCAGCATGTAGGGCAGAGAGGGAGAGGGAGAGGACAAGGGGGAACATTTGATAGAGGGTTCGGGTGACAGTGGCAGAGATGGAAGTCTCCACAGGCAGGATGCTATTATTGTGGAAAGATAGGACATTTTAAGCGGGAGCGTCCTGATCTACAAAGGGAAGAAAGGACAATCCCACTTATGAATTTTGATGAAAAATAGGGGTGTTGGGCATTCCTGCCCCCGGGGGACCCACCAGGAACCCTTGATAAACTTGAAGGTGGGACCCTGTAGGGAAGAGGCACTCCTCCTAGTAGATACGGGGGCAGCACGGTCATCGCTGTAAAAAGTCTGAACAAAAGCAATTGCTATGCATGTGCCTCCAGTAGGCCAGTGGCCCAGGTGGTTCCCTTTCAGCTCGGGTGGAAGCGAGACAGGAAGGGCATGAAATGTATGATAGCCCTGTATCAGGATGAGACTGCATGGAATGATAGGAATTGTATCTCCCTATCTCTGGCGTTCCCTCCCTTGGAGGAGAAAGATGTACAAGCTCCCCCCACATTTTCCGCCGCAGTTGGAAATCGCACGTTGTGTGTGTGTAGATGAGGTACAAGTCGATCTAGAGATTTGGGGGAGCTGAGATTTTGTACAGAGATTAAAAATGTTACCGAAACGGAGAAAGGAGGGAACTATTCAGCACTGAAGGTTCCCCGAGCGGATCTGTGGTGGGACTGTGGAGCAAAATATTGAGACCCACCCTACCTCCGGATTGGAGAGGGATATGTACAATTGTACAATTGGCAATTCCATTTACCCTGGCATTTGAGAAGGAAGAGATAGTAGGGAAAAAGGGAAGGGGTAAGAGATCACTTCTTTCGATGACAGGATTTATCTCAATTCGGGAGGAGTCCCTGGGGGGGGGGTACCTGATGAATTCAAGGCTCGTAACCAGATTGCAGCAGGCTTTGAGTCAGCTCTCTTTTGGTGGGTAACAATTAATAAAAATATAGATTGGATAAATTACATTTTCTATAACCAACAGCGATTTATAAATTATACAAGGGATGCGGTTAAAGGAATATCAGAACAGCTTGATGCGACAAGTAGGATGGCATGGCCCTTGATATGATTTTAGCAGAAAAAGGGTGTGTGTGTGTGATGTTAGGAGGAAGCTGTTGTACCTTTATTCCTAATAACACTGCACCTGATGGTTCAATTACTCAGGCCTTAAGGGGATTGACTATCTTAGCAGAGGAACTGGCTGAGAATTCAGGAGTAGACACATCTCTCACGGGATGGCTTGAATCCTGGTTTGGAAGATGGAAGGGGATGGTAGTTTCCATCCTTACTTCCCTGATAGTAGTAGTCGGGGTATTGGTAGCCATTGGCTGTTGTATCATACCCTGCATATGAAGGCTCACCCAAAGACTGATTGAGACAGCCTTAAGATGCCCTTAAAAGGAAATCAGACAGAAGAACTTTATCAACTAAATATTGAGGAGATGAGTGAGACCAAGATGGATGAAATCTCCGGAATGATGCTTGCAAATTTTGGGGGCAATGCTTAAAAGAAAAATGCAGAAGGTAATAAATAAATGGTAATTAAAGAAAAAGGGGAAATTGTGGGATATGGTAAATTAATGTTACTTCTGCAATTCTAATTGATTATAAAAAAAATGAACTCACGTCAGTGTGTAATTGTTTCAGCCAGGAGCTGAGTCAACAAGAATGGGAACTATGTGGAGGAAATGCATAATTGTTTTTTTGTATTAGTGAAAAATGTATGCACGAAAGAAACGGGACTGCAAAACAATGGTACAAAATACAGGCACTAGATAAGATGCTGTGAAGACAGGCAGTTAAACTCAATATGTCTGTATAAACAATAGGTATAAACATCTGTTTCCCACTTTTACAGAAACACAGGAACAAACCCCAATTAAAAGGGCTTAGTGATAAGATGCTGTGAAAAAGCAAGGATGTGCCCACAGCAGGATGGGGTCAACTGGCCTTGAGAACAGGAATGAGCATGTTTTTCACAGACAAGACCGGATAAGACACGAGATAAACAGGAGTAATGGAAGTGGAGGGTGTAAACAGCGGGGGGAACAATGAAATAAGGAAAAAATATGTGGGAACCAAATTATATAAATATCGAGTATTTGTTGAATTTGGTGTGTTTTGTCCCTGCCTTGTGGACATCACACCCACTTGCAAGTGTGAAATAAAGGGCACTACTGATTCAGATCTTGTCTCGGACTGAAATTATTGCAGTGAGTGAGCTTTGTTTCTCACACAATCTTTCAACAACATCCAAACACTAACATCTCGGGCGGTGAGCTGAGTTTTCATTCCAAAGCCTAGGAAATATTTTGAAATGCTGGGTTAGCTGATTAAAACACTTACTGCCTGCAGTGACAGCATTGCGGCAGCTGGGGCACAGCAAGATCCCACATGGTACAATGCAGCAGCAGCTAATTACTCTGATCACTTTCCCCCCACTGTGATGCTGCCTCAGTTTAATTATTTCCTGTCACCCCAGAATCAAACATTGCAGTGAGTTCACAATCTCAAAAAGTCTCTCCCTCTCTCTCCCATTCTGTTTCCCCTGCTCTCTGAATTTTTGAAACCTTTCTCTCACTGTTGAATTTTCTCATCCTGTCCTCTCTATAACCCACATGAGTCTGACTTTATGATAAGTCTTTAGAGAGGGTCACATCTTTTGATTTTTAATTTACCCCTCGGGAAGTTCGACCTCTCAGATCCTGGGGATTGACATACTTTAACCACAGACTTCAAACTTGTTTTAAAAATGACAGGGCCACAATCCAAGAGGAGTCAGTTACCCAGAGGCCTCTAAAACCCAGGGTCCCCGACAGAGGAGATTAAACCTCGGGTTAAATAGACACACAACTCACGTGAGCCCCCACAGGGTGCAGCCTCAGGCCTGTGCTCCCCCTCTGGAGGTTTTTCTTTCCAGGGCTCGAACATTTTGGATCTTCATGTTGCAGCTTTCCAAACAAAAGTTCCTCGGGATAAAAGAGAGAAAAGATGAATTGAAATGGGGAGCGAGAGCATTTTGAAGGTAAGTTACACAGCAAGATCCCAGGTTTAAAAGCACCTCTGCCCATCCCCAATGTATGACTGTATCTAACACAGTCAGCAGTTAGGGTGGAACATGGTGTGGGAGCAGATCTTACCAGGGATTGGAGGAGGATAGTGAGGGAAAGGCATCAGATTTTTACACTCTGCAGTGACCTGGGATCGATTGCCTTTTACTGAAAACAGTTCCCAACTTGTATGTGCCTGTAGCTCCCTCCAGCCTGAAACCCTCATTCCCCTCTATCCTGTCTCCTGTCCCTGAGCCAATGGTTTATTCATTCTGTTACTGACCCTTCAGTCCCATGGGCATCAATTTTCTCACAATTCCAGTTGGAGACCTTCTCTCATCTATGTGAAGGAATTGGACCCTGACAATTCCATTTACACTGTCTCCCAACAATCTTCATAGGATCCATATCACAGAGGTTAGACAGTGTTCCCAGCAAACACTCCCAGGGCAGAGGGAGCACAGGGTTCCAGACAACATAAAGCTCCCATTAAACTGTCCCCATTTAAATCTCCAGGGCAGGTAGAAAATAGAGTTAGATACAGAGTAAATCGCTCCATACACTGCTGGAATGTGACATAATCTCAGGCATTCACTGTAAACAGGTTCTGGAATTTGCATTTCAATCACCTTCAAAGAACTGTCTCCATTTGCTATCTCTGCAAGGATCTATGAATGAAAATGGCTTTTGACTCATTCCCCTCCCTTGCTGTCAGAGTTCCAAACCCAAATGAGTCAGCCAGACATCTCAGCTTTGTTCACAGCCACCATTTTGTTTGACACAGCACTGATATTGAATTTATAAATAGGGAAAAGCAAGAGAGACTAGAGACACCAATACACTTGGAACATATTGAACATTGGCCCCACACTAACATCTAAGATTCTCTGACTCTAAATCCGTGAAGCTGAGGTTCTGTCTCAGAATTTTCCTGTTGTCAGTGTGACTCCCAGAGAGAAAAAAAACACTCTCTCTGAATTATATTTCTTTATTTCCTGTGTGTTCGTGTGTGTGTGCGCGTATATATGTGTTTCTGACTGTGAGTGAGCATATCTGTGAGAGTGAGAGACCATGCCTGTGTGTGTCCAACTTGAGTGTCAATGATTCCATGATGGTACTCCTAACACTCACAGCCTCACACTCACACTCACTCACTCACTAACACAAAGGCACACACTCACTCACAACACATACACAAATACACAGACACACACACACTCTCACACGCACACATTTTCATGCACAGACACTGACTCTCGCTCACACATCCCTCACACAAACACTAATACCCTCTCACTCTCTTCCTTACTCACTCTTCCCCTCGGTGTGGGTACAGTGCTTTGCGTATCGAATATCAGATACCCAAGAGTGAATTTCTGACTGGAATCTAATCGAGGGTTCAGTGGTGATATACATTCGGAGTAACAGGTACCATGGGCTGAGTTGCAGCTTGGAATTTAATTGAAGGTTTCAGGGGGATTTATATACAGAATAACAGAGACAGAAGAGAGTTATAGACTGGACTCTAAACAGGATAGAGTCACAGAGATGTACAGCATGGAAACAAAGCCTTCGGTCCAACCTGTCCATGCCGACCAGGTATCCCAACCCAATCTAGTCCCACCTGCCAGCACCCGGCCCATATCCCTCCAAAATCTTCCTATTCATATACAAATGCCTCATAAATGCTGCAATTGTACCAGCCTCCACCACATCCTCTGGCAGCTCATTCCATACACGTACCACCCTCTGGGTGAAATAGTTGCCCCTTAGGTCTCTTTTATATCTTTCCCCTCTCACCCTAAACCTATGCCATCTATAAGATGTTTGATTACTTTAGCTATAGACTAATATTTAACCAGGCGTGATTTAAAGACTGGAATCTAATCGAGGTTATCGAGGAGGTTTATACACAGAGAGACTGATAACTGGGAGTGAGTTGCAGACAGGAATCTAATCGAAGGTATGGGGGTGGTTTATATACAGAGAGACAGATACCCAGCAGTACCTCACAGACTGGAATGTAATTGAGGAATTCAAGGTGTTTTTTATACAGTGTAACAGTTACCCAGGAGTCAGTTTTTGAGATGATAGAAATTACAGAGTCATGCCATAAGACCATAAGAAACGAGACCATTCAGCCCATCGAGCCTGCTCCATCATCAACCATGGCTGATAGGTTTCTCAACCTCATTCTCTCCTTTCTCCCTGTGACCCTTGATACTCAGGAATCTATCTATCTCAGTGTTAAATATACTCAGTGAGCTGGGCCTCCCCAGCCTTCAGTGGGAATGAATTCCACAGATTCCCCACTCTCTGGCTCAACAAGTTTCTCCTTATCTCTGTTCTAAGAGCTCTTCCCTTTACTCTAAGGCTGCGCCATTGGGTCCCAGTCTCTCCGACCAAATGGAAACATCTTCCCAACATCCGCTCTGTCCAGGCCATTCAGTATTCTGTAAGTTTCTATTAGATCCTTCGTCATCCTTCTGCACCCTTCCTCAAACATTGCACATATATTGAGGTTTTTATTGCTGGGACCGTTCTCGTGAACCTCATCTAAACACACTCCAGGGTCAGTACATCCTTCCTGAGATATGGGACCCAAAACTGTGTACAATTCTCCAAATGTGGCCTGACCCCAGCTTTATAGAGCCTCAGAAATACATCCCTGCTTTTATAATCAAGTGATCTCAAAATAAATGCCACCATTGCATTTGCCTTCCTAACTACTGACCCAACCTGCAGGTTTACCTGAGACAATCCTGGACGGGAACTCCCAAGCCTCTCTGCGTTTCAGATTTCTGAATTTTCTCCCCATTTAGAAAATAGTCCATGCCTCTCTGCCTCTATTCCTCTGACCAAACTGCATGACCTTATACTTTCCCACATTGTAGTCTATCTGCCACATCTTTGCCCACTCTCCTAACCTGTCCAAATCCTTCTGCAGCCTCCCCGCCTCCACAATGCTACCTGTCCCTCTACCTACCTTTGTATCATCGGCAAACTTAGTCAGAATGCCCTCAGTTCCTTCATCTAGATTGCTAACACAGAAAGGAAACAGGCCATTCGGCCTAACTGGTCCGTGCTGACCAATTTTCCTAAACTGAGCCAGGCCCATTTTCACTTTTCCTATCCTCACACCTATCCTAATGTCTTTTAAATGTTGTAATTGTACTCATCTTTATCACTTCCTCTCCTTCCATATACACACCACTGTCTGAGTTAAAAAGTTGCCCCTCAGGTTTCTTTTAAATCTTTCCCATCTCACCTTAAATGTATCCCCTTTATGATTTTATAACCCTCTGTACGATCATCCCTCAGCCTCCTGTTCATCTGCCCTTGGTGTGTAAGTTAGTTTGACAGAGTGGGGTCAGTCTGCTATTCCCTGGGTGGGTTACATTGACATTGTGCGGTCAGTCTGCTCTTCCCTGGGTGTGTTACATTGACAGTTTGCGGTCAGTCTGCTCTTTCCTGGGTGGGTTAATTGACAGTGTGCGGTCAGTCTGCTCTACCCTGTGTGTGTGACATTGACAGATTGGTGTCAGTCTTCTCTTCCGTGGGTGGGTGACATTGACAGATTGGTGTCAGTCTTCTCTTCCCTGGGTGGGTTACATTGACAGTGTGCGGTCAGTCTTCTCTTCCCTCGGTGAGTTGCATTGACAGAGTGGGGTCAGCTGGCGTTTCCCTGGGTGGGTTACATTGACAGAGTGGGGTTAGTCTGCCCTTGGTGTGTAAGTTTGATTGACAGAGTGGGGTCAGTCTGCTCTTCCCTGGTGGGGTTACATTGACAGAGTGGGGTTAGTCGGGGCTTGACTGTGTGAGTTATTTTGCAGAGTGGGGTCAGTCTGCTCTTCGCTGAGTGTGTTACATTGATAGAGTCAGGGTTAGTCTGCGCTTCCATGGGTGTGTTACATTGACAGATTGGGGTGAGTCTGCTTTTGCCTGTGTGAGTTAGTTTGACAGAGTGGGTTCAGTCTGCTCTTCCCTGGGTGGGTTACATTGACAGAGTGGGGTTCATCTGCCCTTGGTGTGTAAGTTATTAGACAGAGTGGGATCAGTCTGCTCTTTCCTGGGTTGGTAACATTGGCAGAGTGGGGTCAGTCTGCTCTTCCCTAGATGGGTTACAATGATATAGTGGGGTCAGTCTGCTCTTCCCTGGGTGGATAACATTGACAGAGTGGGGTTCATCTGCACTTGGTGTGTAAGTCAGTTTGACAGAGTGGGGTCAGTCTGCTCTTCCCTGGGTGGGTAACATTGACAGAGTGGGTCGGGCTCCTCTTCCCTGGGTGTGTTCTGTTGACAGAGTGTAGTCAGTCAGCTCTTCCCTGGGTGTGTTACATTGACAGAGTGTGGTTAGTCTGCTATTCCCTGGATGTGTTACATTGCCAGAGTGGGGTATGTCTGCTGTTCCCTGGGTGTGTTACATTGCCAGAGTGGGGTCATTCTGTGCTTCCCTGAGTGTGTTACACTGACAGAATGCGGTCAGTCTGCTCTTCCCTGTGTGTGTTACATTGACAGAGTGTAGTCAGTCTCCTCTTCACTGGGTGAGTTACTTTGACAGAGTCGGGTCAGTCTGCACTTCCCTGGGTGTCTTACATTGACAGAATAGGGTCAGTCTGCTCTTGTCTGTGATAGTTAATTTAACAGAGTGTGATCAGTCTGCTCTTCTCTGGGTGTGTTACATTGCCAGAGTGGGGTCATTCTGTGCTTTCCTGAGTGTGTTACACTGACAGAATGCGGTGAGTCTGCTCTTCCCTGTGTGTGTTACATTGAAAGTTTGGGGTCAGTCTGCTTTTGCCTGTGTGAGTTACTTTGACAGAGACAAGTCTGTCTGCTCTTGCCTGTTTGAGTTACATTGACAGAGTGGGGTCAATCTGCATTTGACTGTGTGAGTTATTTTGCAAAGTGAGGTCAGTCTGCTCTTGCCTGGGTGTGTAACATTGACAGAGTGGGGTCAGTGTGCTCTTCCCTGGGTGTGTTACATTGACAGAGTGGGTTCAGTCTGTTCTTCCCTGGGTGTGTTACATTGACAGAGTGGGGTCAGTCTACTCTTCCCTGGGTTGGCAACATTGTCAGAGTGGGGTTCGTCTGCCCTTGGTGTGTAAGTTAGTTTGACAGAGTGGGGTCAGCCTGCTCCTCCCTGGGTGGGTAACATTGACAGAGTGGGGTCGGGCTCCTCTTCCCTGGGTGTGTCATATTGACAGAATGGGGTCAGTCTGTTCTTCCCTGGGTGGGAGACATTGCCAGAGTGGTGTCAGTTGGCACATCCCTGGGATGGTTGCATTGACAGTGTGGCGTCAGTCTGTTCATCCCTGGGTGTGTTTCATTGACAGAATGGGGTCAGTCTGCTCTTCCCTGGGTGTGTTACATTGACAGACTGGGGGAAATCTGCCCTTGAGTGTGAGTTATTTTTTACATGGAGGTCAGTTGCTCTTGCCTGGTTCGCTTACATTGACAGAGTGGGGTCAGTGTGCTCTCCCCTGTGTGTGTGACATTGACAGAGTGGGGTCAGTCTGCTCTTCCCTGGGTGGGTTACATTGACAGATTGGTGTCCGTCTTCTCTTCCCTGGGTGGGTTACATTGACAGATTGGTGTCAGTCTTCACTTCCCTGGGTGTGTTACATTGACAGTGTGCGGTCAGTCTGCTCTTTCCTCGGTGAGTTGCATTGACAGAGTGGGGTCAGCTGGCGTTTCCCTGGGTGGGTTACATTGACAGAGTGGGGTCAGTCTGCCCTTGGTGTGTAAGTTTGATTGACAGAGTGGGGTCAGTCTGCTCTTCCCTGGTGGGGTTACATTGACAGAGTGGGGTCAGTCTGCTATTCGCTGGGTGTGTTACATTGATAGAGTCAGGGTTAGTCTGCGCTTCCATGGGTGTGTTACATTGACAGATTGGGGTCAGTCTGTTTTTGCCTGTGTGAGTTTGATTGACAGAGTGGGATCATTCTGCTCTTCCCTGGGTGGGTAACATTGACAGAGTGGGGTTCATCTGCCCTTGGTGTGTAAGTTAGTTTGACAGAGTGGGGTCAGTCTGCTCTTCCCTGGGTGGGTAACTTTGACAGAGTGGGGTCGGGCTCCTCTTCCCTGGGTGTGTTATGTTGACAGGGTGTAGTCAGTCTCCTCTTCACTGGGTGAGTTACTTTGACAGAGTGGGGTCAGTCTGCACTTCCCTGGGTGTCTTACATTGACAGAATAGGGTCAGTCTGCTCTTGTCTGTGTTAGTTAGTTTAACAGAGTGTGATCAGTCTGCTCTTCCCTGGGTGTGTTACATTAACAGAGTGGGGTCAGTCAGCTCTTCCCTGGGTGGAATACATTGACAGAGTGGGGTCAGTCTGCTCTTCCCTGGGTGTGTTACATTGGCAGAGTGGGATCATTCTGCTCCTCCCTTTGTGTGTTACACTGACTGAATGCGGTCCGTCTGCTCTTGCCTGGGTGTGTAACATTGACAGATTGGTGTCAGTCTTCTCTTCCCTAGGTGGATTACATTGACAGTGTGCGGTCAGTCTGCTCTTCCCTGGGTGGGTTACATTGACAGAGTGGGGTCAGCTGGCGTTTCCCTGGGTGTGTTACATTGACAGAGTGGGGTTAGTCTGCCCTTGGTGTGTAAGTTTGATTGTCAGAGTGGGGTCAGTCTGCTCTTCCCTGGTGGGGTTACATTGAGAGAGTGGGGTTAGTGGGCGCCTGACTGTGAGAGTTATTTTGCAGAGTGGGGTCAGTCTGCTCTTCGCTGGGTGTGTTACATTGATAGAGTCAGGGTTAGTCTGCGCTTCCATGGGTGTGTTACATTGACCGATTGGGGTCAGTCTGCTTTTACCTGTGTGAGTTAGTTTGACAGAGTGGGATCATTCTGCTCTTCCCTGGGTGGGTAACATTGACAGAGTGGGGTTTGTCTGCCCTTGGTGTCTAATGTTTGTAGACAGGTTGGGGTCAGTCTGCTCTTCCCTGGGTGGGTTACATTGACAGTGTGCGGTCAGTGTTCTCTTCCCTCGGTGAGTTGCATTGACAGAGTGGGGTCAGCTGGCGTTTCCCTGGGTGGGTTACAGTGACAGAGTGGGGTCAGTCTGCTCTTCCCTGGTGGGGTTACATTGACAGGGTGGGGTTAGTCGGGGCTTGACTGTGTGAGTTATTTTGCAGAGTGGGGTCAGTCTGCTCTTCGCTGAGTGTGCTACATTGATAGAGTCAGGGTTAGTCTGCGCTTCCATGGGTGTGTTACATTGACCGATTGGGGTCAGTCTGCTTTTGCCTGTGTGAGTTAGTTTGACAGAGTGGGGCCAGTCTGCTCTTTCCTGGTTGGTAACATTGACAGAGTGGGTTCAGTCTGCTCTTCCCTGGGTGGGTTACATTGACAGAGTGGGGTTCATCTGCCCTTGGTGTGTAAGTTATTTGACAGAGTGGGGTCAGTCTGCTCTTTCCTGGGTTGGTAACATTGGCAGAGTGGGGTCAGTCTGCTCTTCCCTAGATGGGTTACAATGATATAGTGGGGTCAGTCTGCTCTTCCCTGGGTGGATAACATTGACAGAGTGGGGTTCATCTGCACTTGGTGTGTAAGTCAGTTTGACAGAGTGGGGTCAGTCTGCTCTTCCCTGGGTGGGTAACATTGACAGAGTGGGTCGGGCTCCTCTTCCCTGGGTGTGTTCTGTTGACAGAGTGTAGTCAGTCAGCTCTTCCCTGGGTGTGTTACATTGACAGAGTGTGGTTAGTCTGCTATTCCCTGGATGTGTTACATTGCCAGAGTGGGGTATGTCTGCTGTTCCCTGGGTGTGTTACATTGCCAGAGTGGGGTCATTCTGTGCTTCCCTGAGTGTGTTACACTGACAGAATTCGGTCAGTCTGCTCTTCCCTGTGTGTGTTACATTGACAGAGTGTAGTCAGTCTCCTCTTCACTGGGTGAGTTACTTTGACAGAGTCGGGTCAGTCTGCACTTCCCTGGGTGTCTTACATTGACAGAATAGGGTCAGTCTGCTCTTGTCTGTGATAGTTAATTTAACAGAGTGTGATCAGTCTGCTCTTTCCTGGGTGTGTTACATTAACAGAGTGGGGTCAGTCAGCTCTTCCCTGGGTGGAATACATTGACAGAGTGGGGTTAGTCTGCTCTTCTCTGGGTGTGTTACATTGCCAGAGTGGGGTCATTCTGTGCTTTCCTGAGTGTGTTACACTGACAGAATGCGGTGAGTCTGCTCTTCCCTGTGTGTGTTACATTGAAAGTTTGGGGTCAGTCTGCTTTTGCCTGTGTGAGTTACTTTGACAGAGACAAGTCTGTCTGCTCTTGCCTGTTTGAGTTACATTGACAGAGTGGGGTCAATCTGCATTTGACTGTGTGAGTTATTTTGCAAAGTGAGGTCAGTCTGCTCTTGCCTGGGTGTGTAACATTGACAGAGTGGGGTCAGTGTGCTCTTCCCTGGGTGTGTTACATTGACAGAGTGGGTTCAGTCTGTTCTTCCCTGGGTGTGTTACATTGACAGAGTGGGGTCAGTCTACTCTTCCCTGGGTTGGCAACATTGTCAGAGTGGGGTTCGTCTGCCCTTGGTGTGTAAGTTAGTTTGACAGAGTGGGGTCAGCCTGCTCCTCCCTGGGTGGGTAACATTGACAGAGTGGGGTCGGGCTCCTCTTCCCTGGGTGTGTCATATTGACAGAATGGGGTCAGTCTGTTCTTCCCTGGGTGGGAGACATTGCCAGAGTGGTGTCAGTTGGCACATCCCTGGGATGGTTGCATTGACAGTGTGGCGTCAGTCTGTTCATCCCTGGGTGTGTTTCATTGACAGAATGGGGTCAGTCTGCTCTTCCCTGGGTGTGTTACATTGACAGACTGGGGGAAATCTGCCCTTGAGTGTGAGTTATTTTTTACATGGAGGTCAGTTGCTCTTGCCTGGTTCGCTTACATTGACAGAGTGGGGTCAGTGTGCTCTCCCCTGTGTGTGTGACATTGACAGAGTGGGGTCAGTCTGCTCTTCCCTGGGTGGGTTACATTGACAGATTGGTGTCCGTCTTCTCTTCCCTGGGTGGGTTACATTGACAGATTGGTGTCAGTCTTCACTTCCCTGGGTGTGTTACATTGACAGTGTGCGGTCAGTCTGCTCTTTCCTCGGTGAGTTGCATTGACAGAGTGGGGTCAGCTGGCGTTTCCCTGGGTGGGTTACATTGACAGAGTGGGGTCAGTCTGCCCTTGGTGTGTAAGTTTGATTGACAGAGTGGGGTCAGTCTGCTCTTCCCTGGTGGGGTTACATTGACAGAGTGGGGTCAGTCTGCTATTCGCTGGGTGTGTTACATTGATAGAGTCAGGGTTAGTCTGCGCTTCCATGGGTGTGTTACATTGACAGATTGGGGTCAGTCTGTTTTTGCCTGTGTGAGTTTGATTGACAGAGTGGGATCATTCTGCTCTTCCCTGGGTGGGTAACATTGACAGAGTGGGGTTCATCTGCCCTTGGTGTGTAAGTTAGTTTGACAGAGTGGGGTCAGTCTGCTCTTCCCTGGGTGGGTAACTTTGACAGAGTGGGGTCGGGCTCCTCTTCCCTGGGTGTGTTATGTTGACAGGGTGTAGTCAGTCTCCTCTTCACTGGGTGAGTTACTTTGACAGAGTGGGGTCAGTCTGCACTTCCCTGGGTGTCTTACATTGACAGAATAGGGTCAGTCTGCTCTTGTCTGTGTTAGTTAGTTTAACAGAGTGTGATCAGTCTGCTCTTCCCTGGGTGTGTTACATTAACAGAGTGGGGTCAGTCAGCTCTTCCCTGGGTGGAATACATTGACAGAGTGGGGTCAGTCTGCTCTTCCCTGGGTGTGTTACATTGGCAGAGTGGGATCATTCTGCTCCTCCCTTTGTGTGTTACACTGACTGAATGCGGTCCGTCTGCTCTTGCCTGGGTGTGTAACATTGACAGATTGGTGTCAGTCTTCTCTTCCCTAGGTGGATTACATTGACAGTGTGCGGTCAGTCTGCTCTTCCCTGGGTGGGTTACATTGACAGAGTGGGGTCAGCTGGCGTTTCCCTGGGTGTGTTACATTGACAGAGTGGGGTTAGTCTGCCCTTGGTGTGTAAGTTTGATTGTCAGAGTGGGGTCAGTCTGCTCTTCCCTGGTGGGGTTACATTGAGAGAGTGGGGTTAGTGGGCGCCTGACTGTGAGAGTTATTTTGCAGAGTGGGGTCAGTCTGCTCTTCGCTGGGTGTGTTACATTGATAGAGTCAGGGTTAGTCTGCGCTTCCATGGGTGTGTTACATTGACCGATTGGGGTCAGTCTGCTTTTACCTGTGTGAGTTAGTTTGACAGAGTGGGATCATTCTGCTCTTCCCTGGGTGGGTAACATTGACAGAGTGGGGTTTGTCTGCCCTTGGTGTCTAATGTTTGTAGACAGGTTGGGGTCAGTCTGCTCTTCCCTGGGTGGGTTACATTGACAGTGTGCGGTCAGTGTTCTCTTCCCTCGGTGAGTTGCATTGACAGAGTGGGGTCAGCTGGCGTTTCCCTGGGTGGGTTACAGTGACAGAGTGGGGTCAGTCTGCTCTTCCCTGGTGGGGTTACATTGACAGGGTGGGGTTAGTCGGGGCTTGACTGTGTGAGTTATTTTGCAGAGTGGGGTCAGTCTGCTCTTCGCTGAGTGTGCTACATTGATAGAGTCAGGGTTAGTCTGCGCTTCCATGGGTGTGTTACATTGACCGATTGGGGTCAGTCTGCTTTTGCCTGTGTGAGTTAGTTTGACAGAGTGGGGCCAGTCTGCTCTTTCCTGGTTGGTAACATTGACAGAGTGGGTTCAGTCTGCTCTTCCCTGGGTGGGTTACATTGACAGAGTGGGGTTCATCTGCCCTTGGTGTGTAAGTTATTTGACAGAGTGGGGTCAGTCTGCTCTTTCCTGGGTTGGTAACATTGGCAGAGTGGGGTCAGTCTGCTCTTCCCTAGATGGGTTACAATGATAGAGTGGGGTCATTCTGCTCTTCCCTGTATGGATAACATTGACAGAGTGGGGTTCATCTACACTTGGTGTGTAAGTCAGTTTGACAGAGTGGAGTCAGTCTGCTCTTCCCTGGGTGGGCAACATTGACAGAGTGGGTCGGGCTCCTCTTCCCTGGGTGTGTTCTGTTGACAGAGTGTAGTCAGTCAGCTCTTCCCTGGGTGTGTTACATTGACAGAGTGTGGTTAGTCTGCTATTCCCTGGATGTGTTACATTGCCAGAGTGGGGTATGTCTGCTGTTCCCTGGGTGTGTTACTTTGCCAGAGTGGGGTCATTCTGTGCTTCCCTGAGTGTGTTACACTGACAGAATGCGGTCAGTCTGCTCTTCCCTGTGTGTGTTACATTGACAGAGTGTAGTCAGTCTCCTCTTCACTGGGTGAGTTACTTTGACAGAGTCGGGTCAGTCTGCACTTCCCTGGGTGTCTTACATTGACAGAATAGGGTCAGTCTGCTCTTGTCTGTGATAGTTAGTTTAACAGAGTGTGATCAGTCTGCTCTTTCCTGGGTGTGTTACATTAACAGAGTGGGGTCAGTCAGCTCTTCCCTGGGTGGAATACATTGACAGAGTGGGGTTAGTCTGCTTTTCTCTGGGTGTGTTACATTGACAGAGTGGGGTCATTCTGCGCTTCCCTGAGTGTGTTACACTGACAGAATGCGGTCAGTCTGCTCTTCCATGTGTGTGTTACATTGAAAGTTTGGGGTCAGTCTGCTTTTGCCTGTGTGAGTTACTTTGACAGAGACAAGTCTGTCTGCTCTTGCCTGTTTGAGTTACATTGACAGAGTGGGGTCAATCTGCATTTGACTGTGTGAGTTATTTTGCAGAGTGAGGTCAGTCTGCTCTTGCCTGGGAGTGTAACATTGACAGAGTGGGGTCAGCCTGCTCCTCCCTGGGTGGGTAACATTGACAGAGTGTGGTCGGGCTCCTCTTCCCTGGGTGTGTCATATTGACAGAATGGGGTCAGTCTGTTCTTCCCTGGGTGGGAGACATTGCCAGAGTGGTGTCAGTTGGCACATCCCTGGGTTGGTTGCATTGACAGTGTGGCGTCAGTCTGTTCATCCCTGGGTGTGTTTCATTGACAGAATGGGGTCAGTCTGCTCTTCCCTGGGTGTGTTACATTGACAGACTGGGGGAAATCTGCCCTTGAGTGTGAGTTATTTTTTACATGGAGGTCAGTTGCTCTTGCCTGGTTCGCTTACATTGACAGAGTCGGGTCAGTCTGCTCTTCCCTGGGTGGGTTACATTGACAGATTGGTGTCCGTCTTCTCTTCCCTGGGTGGGTTACATTGACAGATTGGTGTCAGTCTTCTCTTCCCTGGTTGGGTTACATTGACAGTGTGCGGTCAGTCTTCTCTTCCCTGGGTGGGTTACAGTGACAGATTGGTGTCAGTCTTCTCTTCCCTGGGTGGGTTACATTGACAGATTGGTGTCAGTCTTCTCTTCCCTGGGTGGGGTACATTGACAGTGTGCGGTCAGTCTTCTCTTCCCTCGGTGAGTTGCATTGACAGAGTGGGGTCAGCTGGCGTTTCCCTGGGTGGGTTACATTGACAGAGTGGGGTTAGTCTGCCCTTGGTGTGTAAGTTTGATTGACAGAGTGGGGTCAGTCTGCTCTTCCTTGGTGGGGTTACATTGACAGAGTGGGGTTAGTCGGCGCTTGACTGTGTGAGTTATTTTGCAGAGTGGGGTCAGTCTGCTCTTCGCTGGGTGTGTTACATTGATAGAGTCAGGGTTAGTCTGTGCCTCCATGGGTGTTTTACATTGACAGATTGGGGTCAGTCCGCTTTTGCCTGTGTGAGTTAGTTTGACAGAGAGAAGTCTGTCTGCTCTTGCCTGTGTGTGTTACAATGACAGAGTGGGGTCAGTCTGCTCTTCCCTGGGTGTGTTACATTGTCAGAGTGGGGTCTGTCTGCTCTTCCCTAGGTGAGTTACTTTGACAGAGTGGGGTACGTCTGCCCTTGGTGTGTAATTTTTGTAGACAGATTGGATTCAGTCTGCTCTTCCCTGGGTGTGTTACATTGACAGACTGGGGGAAATCTGCCCTTGAGTGTGAGTTATTTTTTACATGGAGGTCAGTTGCTCTTGACTGGTTCACTTACATTGACAGAGTGGGGTCAGTCTACTCCTCCCTGCGTTGGATACATTGACAGAGTGGTTTCAGTCTGTTCTCGCCTGTGTACGTTAGTTTGTCAGAGTGGGGTCAGTCTGCTCTTCCCTGGGTTGGTAACATTGACAGAGTGGGGTACATCTGCCCTTGGTGTGAAAGTCATTTTGACTGAGTGGGGTCAGTCTGCTCTTCCCTGGGTGGGTAACATTGACAGAGTGGGGTCGGGCTCCTCTTCCCTGGGTGTGTTATGTTGACAGAGTGTAGTCAGTCAGCTCTTCCCTGGGTGTGTTACATTGACAGAATGGGGTCAGTCAGCACTTCCCTGGCTGGGTAACATTGACAGAGTGGGGTCAGTCTGCTCTTTCATGGGTGGGATACATTGACAGAGTGGTGTCAGTCTGCTCTTCCCTGTGTGTGTGACATTGACAGATTGTGGTCCGTCTGTTAATCCCTGGATGGATTACATTGACAAAGTGGGGTCTGTCTCTTCTTCCCTGGGTGGGGTACATTGACAGTGTGCGGTCAGTCTTCTCTTCCCTGGGTGTGTTACATTGATAGAGTGGGGTTAGTCTGCCCTTGGTGTGTAAGTTTGATTGACAGAGTGGGGTCAGTCTGCTCTTCCCTGGTGGGGTTACATTGACAGAGTGGGGTTAGTCCGCTTGACTGTGTGAGTTATTTTGCAGAGTTGGGTCGGTCTGCTCTTCGCTGGGTGTGTTACATTGATAGAGTCAGGGTTAGTCTGCGCTTCCATGGGTGTGTTACATTGACAGATTGGGGTCAGTCTGCTTTTGCCTGTGTGAGTTAGTTTGACAGAGTGGGATCATTCTGCTCTTCCCTGGGTGGGTTACATTGACAGAGTGGGGTTCATCTGCCCTTGGTGTGTAAGTTAGTTTGACAGAGTGGGGTCAGTCTGCTCTTCCCTGAGTGGATAACATTGACAGAGTGGGGTTCATCTGCCCTTGGTGTGCAAGTCAGTTTGACAGAGTGGGGTCAGTCTGCTCTTCCCTGGGTGGGTAACAATGACAGAGTGGGTCGGGCTCCTCTTCCCTGGTTGTGTTCTGTTGACAGAGTTTAGTCAGTCAGCTCTTCCCTGGGTGTGTTACATTGACAGAGTGTTGTTAGTCTGCTATTCCCGGGATGTGTTACATTGCCAGAGTGGGGTATGTCTGCTGTTCCCTGGGTGTGTTACTTTGCCAGAGTGGGGTCATTCTGTGCTTCCCTGAGTGTGTTACACTGACAGAATGCGGTCAGTCTGCTCTTCCCTGTGTGTGTTACATTGACAGAGTGTAGTCAGTCTCCTCTTCACTGGGTGAGTTACTTTGACAGAGTCGGGTCAGTCTGCACTTCCCTGGGTGTCTTACATTGACAGAATAGGGTCAGTCTGCTCTTGTCTGTGATAGTTAGTTTAACAGAGTGTGATCAGTCTGCTCTTTCCTGGGTGTGTTACATTAACAGAGTGGGATCAGTCAGCTCTTCCCTGGGTGGAATACATTGACAGAGTGGGGTTAGTCTGCTCTTCTCTGGGTGTGTTACATTGCCAGAGTGGGGTCATTCTGTGCTTCCCTGAGTGTGTTACACTGACAGAATGCGGTCAGTCTGCTCTTCCCTGTGTGTGTTACATTGAAAGTTTGGGGTCAGTCTGCTTTTGCCTGTGTGAGTTACTTTGACAGAGACAAGTCTGTCTGCTCTTGCCTGTTTGAGTTACATTGACAGAGTGGGGTCAGTGTGCTCTTCCCTGGGTGTGTTACATTGACAGAGTGGGTTCAGTCTGCTCTTCCCTGGGTGTGTTACATTGACAGAGTGGGGTCAGACTGTTCATCCCTGTGTGAGTTAGTTTGCCAGAGAGGGGTCAGTCTGCACTTCCCTGGGTGGGTTACATTGACAGAGTGAGGTCAGTTGGCGCTTCCCTGGGTGGGTTACATTGACAGAGTGGGGTCAGTCTACTCTTCCCTGGGTTGGCAACATTGTCAGAGTGGGGTTCGTCTGCCCTTGGTGTGTAAGTTAGTTTGACAGAGTGGGGTCAGCCTGCTCCTCCCTGGGTGGGTAACATTGACAGAGTGTGGTCGGGCTCCTCTTCCCTGGGTGTGTCATATTGACAGAATGGGGTCAGTCTGTTCTTCCCTGGGTGGGAGACATTGCCAGAGTGGTGTCAGTTGGCACATCCCTGGTTTGGTTGCATTGACAGTGTGGCGTCAGTCTGTTCATCCCTGGGTGTGTTTCATTGACAGAATGGGGTCAGTCTGCTCTTCCCTGGGTGTGTTACATTGACAGACTGGGGGAAATCTGCCCTTGAGTGTGAGTTATTTTTTACATGGAGGTCAGTTGCTCTTGCATGGTTCGCTTACATTGACAGAGTGGGGTCAGTGTGCTCTACCCTGTGTGTGTGACATTGACAGAGTGGGGTCAGTCTGCTCTTCCCTGGATGGGTTACATTGACAGATTGGTGTCAGTCTTCTCTTCCCTGGGTGTGTTACATTGACAGTGTGTGGTCAATCTTCTCTTCCCTCGGTGAGTTGCATTGACAGAGTGGGGTCAGCTGGCGTTTCCCTGGGTGGGTTACATTGACAGAGTGGGGTTAGTCTGCCCTTGGTGTGTAAGTTTGATTGACAGAGTGGGGTCAGTCTGCTCTTCCCTGGTGGGGTAACATTGACAGAGTGGGGTTCATCTGCCCTTGGTGTGTAAGTTAGTTTGACAGAGTGGGGTCAGTCTGCTCTTCCCTGGGAGGGTAACTTTGACAGAGTGGGGTCGGGCTCCTCTTCCCTGGGTGTGTTGTGTTGACAGAGTGTAGTCAGTCTCCTCTTCACTGGGTGAGTTACTTTGACAGAGTCGGGTCAGTCTGCACTTCCCTGGGTGTCTTACATTGACAGAATAGGGTCAGTCTGCTCTTGTCTGTGTTAGTTAGTTTAACAGAGTGTGATCAGTCTGCTCTTCCCTGGGTGAGTTACATTAACAGAGTGGGGTCAGTCAGATCTTCCCTGGGTGGAATACATTGACAGAGTGGGGTCAGTCTGCTCTTCCCTGGGTGTGTTACATTGGCAGAGTGGGATCATTCTGCTCCTCCCTTTGTGTGTTACACTGACTGAATGCGGTCCGTCTGCTCTTGCCTGGGTGTGTAACATTGACAGAGTGGGGTCAGTCTGCTCTTTCCTGGGTGGCTTACTTTGACAGATTGGTGTCAGTCTTCTCTTCCCTGGGTGGATTACATTGACAGATTGGTGTCCGTCTTCTCTTCCCTGGGTGGGTTACATTGACAGATTGGTGTCCGTCTTCTCTTCCCTGGGTGGGTTACATTGACAGATTGGTGTCAGTCTTCTCTTCCCTGGGTGGGTTACATTGACAGTGTGCGGTCAGTCTGCTCTTCCCTGGGTGGGTTACATTGACAGATTGGTGTCCGTCTTCTCTTCCCTGGGTGGGTTACATTGACAGATTGGTGTCAGTCTTCTCTTCCCTGGGTGGGTTACATTGACAGATTGGTGTCAGTCTTCTCTTCCCTGGGTGGGGTACATTGACAGTGTGCGGTCAGTCTTCTCTTCCCTCGGTGAGTTGCATTGACAGAGTGGGGTCAGCTGGCGTTTCCCTGGGTGGGTTACATTGACAGAGTGGGGTTAGTCTGCCCTTGGTGTGTAAGTTTGATTGACAGAGTGGGGTCAGTCTGCTCTTCCTTGGTGGGGTTACATTGACAGAGTGGGGTTAGTCGGCGCTTGACTGTGTGAGTTATTTTGCAGAGTGGGGTCAGTCTGCTCTTCGCTGGGTGTGTTACATTGATAGAGTCAGGGTTAGTCTGTGCCTCCATGGGTGTTTTACATTGACAGATTGGGGTCAGTCCGCTTTTGCCTGTGTGAGTTAGTTTGACAGAGAGAAGTCTGTCTGCTCTTGCCTGTGTGTGTTACAATGACAGAGTGGGGTCAGTCTGCTCTTCCCTGGGTGTGTTACATTGTCAGAGTGGGGTCTGTCTGCTCTTCCCTAGGTGAGTTACTTTGACAGAGTGGGGTACGTCTGCCCTTGGTGTGTAATTTTTGTAGACAGATTGGATTCAGTCTGCTCTTCCCTGGGTGTGTTACATTGACAGACTGGGGGAAATCTGCCCTTGAGTGTGAGTTATTTTTTACATGGAGGTCAGTTGCTCTTGACTGGTTCACTTACATTGACAGAGTGGGGTCAGTCTACTCCTCCCTGCGTTGGATACATTGACAGAGTGGTTTCAGTCTGTTCTCGCCTGTGTACGTTAGTTTGTCAGAGTGGGGTCAGTCTGCTCTTCCCTGGGTTGGTAACATTGACAGAGTGGGGTACATCTGCCCTTGGTGTGAAAGTCATTTTGACTGAGTGGGGTCAGTCTGCTCTTCCCTGGGTGGGTAACATTGACAGAGTGGGGTCGGGCTCCTCTTCCCTGGGTGTGTTATGTTGACAGAGTGTAGTCAGTCAGCTCTTCCCTGGGTGTGTTACATTGACAGAATGGGGTCAGTCAGCACTTCCCTGGCTGGGTAACATTGACAGAGTGGGGTCAGTCTGCTCTTTCATGGGTGGGATACATTGACAGAGTGGTGTCAGTCTGCTCTTCCCTGTGTGTGTGACATTGACAGATTGTGGTCCGTCTGTTAATCCCTGGATGGATTACATTGACAAAGTGGGGTCTGTCTCTTCTTCCCTGGGTGGGGTACATTGACAGTGTGCGGTCAGTCTTCTCTTCCCTGGGTGTGTTACATTGATAGAGTGGGGTTAGTCTGCCCTTGGTGTGTAAGTTTGATTGACAGAGTGGGGTCAGTCTGCTCTTCCCTGGTGGGGTTACATTGACAGAGTGGGGTTAGTCCGCTTGACTGTGTGAGTTATTTTGCAGAGTTGGGTCGGTCTGCTCTTCGCTGGGTGTGTTACATTGATAGAGTCAGGGTTAGTCTGCGCTTCCATGGGTGTGTTACATTGACAGATTGGGGTCAGTCTGCTTTTGCCTGTGTGAGTTAGTTTGACAGAGTGGGATCATTCTGCTCTTCCCTGGGTGGGTTACATTGACAGAGTGGGGTTCATCTGCCCTTGGTGTGTAAGTTAGTTTGACAGAGTGGGGTCAGTCTGCTCTTCCCTGAGTGGATAACATTGACAGAGTGGGGTTCATCTGCCCTTGGTGTGCAAGTCAGTTTGACAGAGTGGGGTCAGTCTGCTCTTCCCTGGGTGGGTAACAATGACAGAGTGGGTCGGGCTCCTCTTCCCTGGTTGTGTTCTGTTGACAGAGTTTAGTCAGTCAGCTCTTCCCTGGGTGTGTTACATTGACAGAGTGTTGTTAGTCTGCTATTCCCGGGATGTGTTACATTGCCAGAGTGGGGTATGTCTGCTGTTCCCTGGGTGTGTTACTTTGCCAGAGTGGGGTCATTCTGTGCTTCCCTGAGTGTGTTACACTGACAGAATTCGGTCAGTCTGCTGTTCCCTGTGTGTGTTACATTGACAGAGTGTAGTCAGTCTCCTCTTCACTGGGTGAGTTACTTTGACAGAGTCGGGTCAGTCTGCACTTCCCTGGGTGTCTTACATTGACAGAATAGGGTCAGTCTGCTCTTGTCTGTGATAGTTAGTTTAACAGAGTGTGATCAGTCTGCTCTTTCCTGGGTGTGTTACATTAACAGAGTGGGATCAGTCAGCTCTTCCCTGGGTGGAATACATTGACAGAGTGGGGTTAGTCTGCTCTTCTCTGGGTGTGTTACATTGCCAGAGTGGGGTCATTCTGTGCTTCCCTGAGTGTGTTACACTGACAGAATGCGGTCAGTCTGCTCTTCCCTGTGTGTGTTACATTGAAAGTTTGGGGTCAGTCTGCTTTTGCCTGTGTGAGTTACTTTGACAGAGACAAGTCTGTCTGCTCTTGCCTGTTTGAGTTACATTGACAGAGTGGGGTCAATCTGCATTTGACTGTGTGAGTTATTTTGCAGAGTGTGGTCAGTCTGCTCTTGCCTGGGTGTGTAACATTGACAGAGTGGGGTCAGTGTGCTCTTCCCTGGGTGTGTTACATTGACAGAGTGGGTTCAGTCTGCTCTTCCCTGGGTGTGTTACATTGACAGAGTGGGGTCAGACTGTTCATCCCTGTGTGAGTTAGTTTGCCAGAGAGGGGTCAGTCTGCACTTCCCTGGGTGGGTTACATTGACAGAGTGAGGTCAGTTGGCGCTTCCCTGGGTGGGTTACATTGACAGAGTGGGGTCAGTCTACTCTTCCCTGGGTTGGCAACATTGTCAGAGTGGGGTTCGTCTGCCCTTGGTGTGTAAGTTAGTTTGACAGAGTGGGGTCAGCCTGCTCCTCCCTGGGTGGGTAACATTGACAGAGTGTGGTCGGGCTCCTCTTCCCTGGGTGTGTCATATTGACAGAATGGGGTCAGTCTGTTCTTCCCTGGGTGGGAGACATTGCCAGAGTGGTGTCAGTTGGCACATCCCTGGTTTGGTTGCATTGACAGTGTGGCGTCAGTCTGTTCATCCCTGGGTGTGTTTCATTGACAGAATGGGGTCAGTCTGCTCTTCCCTGGGTGTGTTACATTGACAGACTGGGGGAAATCTGCCCTTGAGTGTGAGTTATTTTTTACATGGAGGTCAGTTGCTCTTGCATGGTTCGCTTACATTGACAGAGTGGGGTCAGTGTGCTCTACCCTGTGTGTGTGAAATTGACAGATTGGTGTCAGTCTTCTCTTCCCTGGGTGTGTTACATTGACAGTGTGTGGTCAATCTTCTCTTCCCTCGGTGAGTTGCATTGACAGAGTGGGGTCAGCTGGCGTTTCCCTGGGTGGGTTACATTGACAGAGTGGGGTTAGTCTGCCCTTGGTGTGTAAGTTTGATTGACAGAGTGGGGTCAGTCTGCTCTTCCCTGGTGGGGTAACATTGACAGAGTGGGGTTCATCTGCCCTTGGTGTGTAAGTTAGTTTGACAGAGTGGGGTCAGTCTGCTCTTCCCTGGGAGGGTAACTTTGACAGAGTGGGGTCGGGCTCCTCTTCCCTGGGTGTGTTGTGTTGACAGAGTGTAGTCAGTCTCCTCTTCACTGGGTGAGTTACTTTGACAGAGTCGGGTCAGTCTGCACTTCCCTGGGTGTCTTACATTGACAGAATAGGGTCAGTCTGCTCTTGTCTGTGTTAGTTAGTTTAACAGAGTGTGATCAGTCTGCTCTTCCCTGGGTGAGTTACATTAACAGAGTGGGGTCAGTCAGATCTTCCCTGGGTGGAATACATTGACAGAGTGGGGTCAGTCTGCTCTTCCCTGGGTGTGTTACATTGGCAGAGTGGGATCATTCTGCTCCTCCCTTTGTGTGTTACACTGACTGAATGCGGTCCGTCTGCTCTTGCCTGGGTGTGTAACATTGACAGAGTGGGGTCAGTCTGCTCTTTCCTGGGTGGCTTACTTTGACAGATTGGTGTCAGTCTTCTCTTCCCTGGGTGGATTACATTGACAGATTGGTGTCCGTCTTCTCTTCCCTGGGTGGGTTACATTGACAGATTGGTGTCCGTCTTCTCTTCCCTGGGTGGGTTACATTGACAGATTGGTGTCAGTCTTCTCTTCCCTGGGTGGGTTACATTGACAGTGTGCGGTCAGTCTGCTCTTCCCTGGGTGGGTTACATTGACAGAGTGGGGTCAGCTGGCGTTTCCCTGGGTGTGTTACATTGACAGAGTGGGGTTAGTCTGCCCTTGGTGTGTAAGTTTGATTGACAGAGTGGGGTCAGTCTGCTCTTCCCTGGTGGGGTTGCATTGAGAGAGTGGGGTTAGTGGGCGCCTGACTGTGAGAGTTATTTTGCAGAGTGGGGTCAGTCTTCTCTTCGCTGGGTGTGTTACATTGATAGAGTCAGGGTTAGTCTGCGCTTCCATGGGTGTGTTACATTGACCGATTGGGGTCAGTCTGCTTTTACCTGTGTGAGTTAGTTTGACAGAGTGGGATCATTCTGCTCTTCCCTGGGTGGGTAACATTGACAGAGTGGGGTTCATCTGCCCTTGGTGTGTAAGTTAGTTTGACAGAGTGGGGTCAGCCTGCTCCTCCCTGGGTGGGTAACATTAACAGAGTGGGGTCGGGCTCCTCTTCTCTGGGTGTGTCATATTGACAGAATGGGGTCAGTCTGTTCTTCCCTGGGTGGGAGACATTGCCAGAGTGGTGTCCGTTGGCACATCCCTGGGTTGGTTGCATTGACAGTGTGGGGTTAGTCTGCTCATCCGTGGGTGTGTTTCATTGACAGAATGGGGTCAGTCTGTCTTGCCTGTGTGAGTTAGTTTGCCAGACTGGGGTCAGTCTGCTCTTCCCTGGGTGTGTTACATTGACAGAATGGGGAAATCTGCCCTTGAGTGTGAGTTATTTTTTACATGGAGGTCAGTCTGCTCTTCCCTGGGTGGTTTACATTGACAGAGTGGGGTCAGTGTGCTCTACCCTGTGTGTGTGACATTGACAGAGTGGGATCAGTCTGCTCTCCCCTGGGTGTGTACATTGACAGAGCAGGGTCAGTCTGCTCTTCCCTGGTGGGGTTACATTGACAGATTGATGTCAGACTTCTCTTCCCTGGGTGGGTTACATTGAAAGTGTGCGGTCAGTCTGCTCTTCCCTGGGTGGGTTACATTGACAGATTGTTGTCCGTCTTCTCTTCCCTGGGTGGGTTACATTGACAGATTGGTGTCAGTCTTCTCTTCCCTGTGTGTGTGACATTGACAGAGTGGGGTCAGTCTGCTCTTCCCTGGGTGTGTACATTGACAGAGCAGGGTCAGTCTGCTCTTCCCTGGGTGCGTTACAGTGACAGATTGGTGTCAGTCTTCTCTTCCCTGGATGGGTTACATTGACAGTGTGCGGTCAGTCTTCTCTTCCCTGGGTGTGTTACATTGACAGTGTGCGGTCAGTCTTCTCTTCCCTCGGTGAGTTGCATTGACAGAGTGGGGTCAGCTGGCGTTTCCCTGGGTGGGTTACATTGACAGAGTGGGGTTAGTCTGCCCTTGGTGTGTAAGTTTGATTGACAGAGTGGGGTCAGTCTGCTCTTCCCTGGTGGGGTTACATTGACAGAGTGGGGTTAGTCGGGGCTTGACTGTGTGAGTTATTTTGCAGAGTGGGGTCAGTCTGCTCTTCGCTGGGTGTGTTACATTGATAGAGTCAGGGTTAGTCTGCTCTTCCCTGGGTGTGTTACATTGACAGATTGGGGTGAGTCTGCTTTTGCCTGTGTGAGTTAGTTTGACAGAGTCTGTCTGCTCTTGCCTGTTTGAGTTACATCGACAGAGTGGGATCAATCTGCATTTGACTGTGTGAGTTATTTTGCAGAGTGAGGTCAGTCTGCTCTTGCCTGGGTGGGTTACATTGACAGAGTGGGGTCAGTCTGCTCTTCGCTGGGGGTGTTACATTGACAGACTGGGGTCAGTCTGCTCTTCCCTGGGTGAGTTACATTGACAGAGAGGGGGGTCAGTCTGCTCCTCTGTGTGTGCGTTACCTTGACAGAGTGTTGTCAGTCTGCTCTTGTCTGTCTGAGGTAGTTGGACAGAGTGGGGTCAGTCTACTCTTCCTTGGGTGGGTGACATTGACAGAGTGGGGTCAGTCTGCTCTTTCCTGGGTGCGTTACATTGACGGTGTGCGGTCAGTCTGCTCTTCCCTGGGTGTGTTACATTGACAGTGTGCGGTCAGTCTGCTCTTTCCTGGGTGGCTTACTTTGACAGATTGGTGTCAGTCTTCTCTTCCCTGGGTGGATTACATTGACAGTGTGCGGTCAGTCTGCTCTTCCCTGGGTGGGTTACATTGACAGAGTGGGGTCAGCTGGCGTTTCCCTGGGTGTGTTACATTGACAGAGTGGGGTTAGTCTGCCCTTGGTGTGTAAGTTTGATTGTCAGAGTGGGGTCAGTCTGCTCTTCCCTGGTGGGGTTGCATTGAGAGAGTGGGGTTAGTGGGCGCCTGACTGTGAGAGTTATTTTGCAGAGTGGGGTCAGTCTGCTCTTCGCTGGGTGTGTTACATTGATAGAGTCAGGGTTAGTCTGCGCTTCCATGGGTGTGTTACATTGACCGATTGGGGTCAGTCTGCTTTTACCTGTGTGAGTTAGTTTGACAGAGTGGGATCATTCTGCTCTTCCCTGGGTGGGTAACATTGACAGAGTGGGGTTCATCTGCCCTTGGTGTGTAAGTTAGTTTGACAGAGTGGGGTCAGCCTGCTCCTCCCTGGGTGGGTAACATTAACAGAGTGGGGTCGGGCTCCTCTTCTCTGGGTGTGTCATATTGACAGAATGGGGTCAGTCTGTTCTTCCCTGGGTGGGAGACATTGCCAGAGTGGTGTCCGTTGGCACATCCCTGGGTTGGTTGCATTGACAGTGTGGGGTTAGTCTGCTCATCCGTGGGTGTGTTTCATTGACAGAGTGGGGTCAGTCTGTCTTGCCTGTGTGAGTTAGTTTGCCAGACTGGGGTCAGTCTGCTCTTCCCTGGGTGTGTTACATTGACAGAATGGGGTCAGTCTGCTCTTCCCTGGGTGGTTTACATTGACAGAGTGGGGTCAGTGTGCTCTACCCTGTGTGTGTGACATTGACAGAGTGGGATCAGTCTGCTCTCCCCTGGGTGTGTACATTGACAGAGCGAGGTCAGTCTGCTCTTCCCTGGTGGGGTTACATTGACAGAGCAGGGTCAGTCTGCTCTTCCCTGGTGGGGTTACATTGACAGATTGATGTCAGACTTCTCTTCCCTGGGTGGGTTACATTGAAAGTGTGCGGTCAGTCTCCTCTTCCCTGGGTGGGTTACATTGACAGATTGTTGTCCGTCTTCTCTTCCCTGGGTGGGTTACATTGACAGATTGGTGTCAGTCTTCTCTTCCCTGTGTGTGTGACATTGACAGAGTGGGGTCAGTCTGCTCTTCCCTGGGTGTGTACATTGACAGAGCAGGGTCAGTCTGCTCTCCCCTGGGTGCGTTACAGTGACAGATTGGTGTCAGTCTTCTCTTTCCTGGATGGGTTACATTGACAGTGTGCGGTCAGTCTTCTCTTCCCTGGGTGGGGTACATTGACAGTGTGCGGTCAGTCTTCTCTTCCCTCGGTGAGTTGCATTGACAGAGTGGGGTCAGCTGGCGTTTCCCTGGGTGGGTTACATTGACAGAGTGGGGTTAGTCTGCCCTTGGTGTGTAAGTTTGATTGACAGAGTGGGGTCAGTCTGCTCTTCCCTGGTGGGGTTACATTGACAGAGTGGGGTTAGTCGGGGCTTGACTGTGTGAGTTATTTTGCAGAGTGGGGTCAGTCTGCTCTTCACTGGGTGTGTTACATTGATAGAGTCAGGGTTAGTCTGCTCTTCCCTGGGTGTGTTACATTGACAGATTGGGGTGAGTCTGCTTTTGCCTGTGTGAGTTAGTTTGACAGAGTCTGTCTGCTCTTGCCTGTTTGAGTTACATCGACAGAGTGGGATCAATCTGCATTTGACTGTGTGAGTTATTTTGCAGAGTGAGGTCAGTCTGCTCTTGCCTGGGTGGGTTACATTGACAGAGTGGGGTCAGTCTGCTCTTCGCTGTGGGTGTTACATTGACAGACTGGGGTCAGTCTGCTCTTCCATGGGTGAGTTACAGTGACAGATTGTGGTCTGTCTGTTAATCCCTGGATGGATTACATTGACAGAGTGGGGTCAGTCTGCTCTTCCCTGGGTGAGTTACATTGACAGAGAGGGGGTCAGTCTGCTCCTCTGTGTGTGCGTTACCTTGACAGAGTGTTGTCAGTCTGCTCTTGTCTGTCTGAGGTAGTTGGACAGAGTGGGGTCAGTCTACTCTTCCTTGGGTGGGTGACATTGACAGAGTGGGGTCAGTCTGCTCTTTCCTGGGTGGGTTACATTGACGGTGTGCGGTCAGTCTGCTCTTCCCTGGGTGTGTTACATTGACAGTGTGAGGTCAGCTAGCGTTTCCCTGGGTGGGTTACATTGACAGAGTGGAGGTAGTCTGCCCTTGTTGTTTAAGTTTGATTAACAGAGTGGGGTCAGTCTGCTCTTCCCTGGGTGTGTTACATTGACAGAGTGGGGTCAGTCTGCTCTTCCTGGGTGTGTTACATTGACAGAGTGGGGTTTGTCTGCCCTTGGTGTGTAAGTTAGTTTGACAGAGTCGGGTCAGCCTGCTCCTCCCTGGGTGGGTAACATTGACAGAGTGGGGTCGTGCTCCTCTTCCCTGGGTGTGTCATATTGACAGAATGGGATCAGTCTGTTCTTCCCTGGGTGGGAGACATTGCCAGAGTGGTGTCAGTTGGCACAACCCTGGGTTGGTTGCATTGACAGTGTGGCGTCAGTCTGCTCATCCGTTGGTGTGTTTCATTGACAGAGTGGGGTCAGTCTGTCTTGCCTGTGTGAGTTAGTTTGCCAGACTGGGGTCAGTCTGCTCTTCCCTGGGTGTGTTACATTGACAGAGTGGGGTCAGTGTGCTCTTCCCTGGGTGTGTTACATTGATAGAGTGGGGGTCAGTCTGCTCTTCGCTGGGTGAGTTACTTTGACAGAGTGGGGTTAGTCTGCCTTGGTGTGTAAGTTTGATTGACAGAGTGGGGTCAGTCTGCTCTTCCCTGGGTGGGTAACATTGACAGAGTGGGGTTCATCTGCCCTTGGTGTGTAAGTTAGTTTGACAGAGTGGGGTCAGTCTGCTCTTCCCTGGGAGGGTAACTTTGACAGAGTGGGGTCGGGCACCTCTTCCCTGGGTGTGTTGTGTTGACAGGGTGTAGTCAGTCTCCTCTTCACTGGGTGAGTTACTTTGACAGAGTGGGGTCAGTCTGCAATTCCCTGGGTGTCTTACATTGACAGAATAGGGTCAGTCTGCTCTTGTCTGTGTTAGTTAGTTTAACAGAGTGTGATCAGTCTGCTCTTCCCTGGGTGAGTTACATTAACAGTGTGGGGTCAGTCAGCTCTTCCCTGGGTGGAATACATTGACAGATTGGGGTCAGTCTGCTCTTCCCTGGGTGTGTTACATTGGCAGAGTGGGATCATTCTGCTCCTCCCTTTGTGTGTTACACTGACTGAATGCGGTCCGTCTGCTCTTGCCTGGGTGTGTAACATTGACAGAGTGGGGTCAGTCTGCTCTTTCCTGGGTGGATTACATTGACAGTGTGCGGTCAGTCTGCTCTTCCCTGGGTGGGTTACATTGACAGAGTGGGGTCAGCTGGCGTTTCCCTGGGTGTGTTACATTGACAGAGTGGGGTTAGTCTGCCCTTGGTGTGTAAGTTTGATTGTCAGAGTGGGGTCAGTCTGCTCTTCCCTGGTGGGGTTACATTGAGAGAGTGGGGTTAGTGGGCGCCTGACTGTGAGAGTTATTTTGCAGAGTGGGGTCAGTCTGCTCTTCGCTGGGTGTGTTACATTGATAGAGTCAGGGTTAGTCTGCGCTTCCATGGGTGTGTTACATTGACCGATTGGGGTCAGTCTGCTTTTACCTGTGTGAGTTAGTTTGACAGAGTGGGATCATTCTGCTCTTCCCTGGGTGGGTAACATTGACAGAGTGGGGTTCATCTGCCCTTGGTGTGTAAGTTAGTTTGACAGAGTGGGGTCAGCCTGCTCCTCCCTGGGTGGGTAACATTAACAGAGTGGGGTCGGGCTCCTCTTCTCTGGGTGTGTCATATTGACAGAATGGGGTCAGTCTGTTCTTCCCTGGGTGGGAGACATTGCCAGAGTGGTGTCCGTTGGCACATCCCTGGGTTGGTTGCATTGACAGTGTGGGGTTAGTCTGCTCATCCGTGGGTGTGTTTCATTGACAGAGTGGGGTCAGTCTGTCTTGCCTGTGTGAGTTAGTTTGCCAGACTGGGGTCAGTCTGCTATTCCCTGGGTGTGTTACATTGACAGAATGGGGTCAGTGTGCTCTTCCCTGGGTGGGTTACATTGACAGACTGGGGAAATCTGCCCTTGAGTGTGAGTTATTTTTTACATGGAGGTCAGTCTGCTCTTCCCTGGGTGGTTTACATTGACAGAGTGGGGTCAGTGTGCTCTACCCTGTGTGTGTGACATTGACAGAGTGGGATCAGTCTGCTCTCCCCTGGGTGTGTACATTGACAGAGCGGGGTCAGTCTGCTCTTCCCTGGTGGGGTTACATTGACAGAGCAGGGTCAGTCTGCTCTTCCCTGGTGGGGTTACATTGACAGATTGATGTCAGACTTCTCTTCCCTGGGTGGGTTACATTGAAAGTGTGCGGTCAGTCTGCTCTTCCCTGGGTGGGTTACATTGACAGATTGTTGTCCGTCTGCTCTTCCCTGGGTGGGTTACATTGACAGATTGGTGTCAGTCTTCTCTTCCCTGGATGGGTTACATTGACAGTGTGCGGTCAGTCTTCTCTTCCCTGGGTGTGTTACATTGACAGTGTGCGGTCAGTCTTCTCTTCCCTCGGTGAGTTGCATTGACAGAGTGGGGTCAGCTGGCGTTTCCCTGGGTGGGTTACATTGACAGAGTGGGGTTAGTCTGCCCTTGGTGTGTAAGTTTGATTGACAGAGTGGGGTCAGTCTGCTCTTCCCTGGTGGGGTTACATTGACAGAGTGGGGTTAGTCGGGGCTTGACTGTGTGAGTTATTTTGCAGAGTGGGGTCAGTCTGCTCTTCGCTGGGTGTGTTACATTGATAGAGTCAGGGTTAGTCTGCTCTTCCCTGGGTGTGTTACATTGACAGATTGGGGTGAGTCTGCTTTTGCCTGTGTGAGTTAGTTTGACAGAGTCTGTCTGCTCTTGCCTGTTTGAGTTACATCGACAGAATGGGATCAATCTGCATTTGACTGTGTGAGTTATTTTGCAGAGTGAGGTCAGTCTGCTCTTGCCTGGGTGGGTTACATTGACAGAGTGGGGTCAGTCTGCTCTTCGCTGGGGGTGTTACATTGACAGACTGGGGTCAGTCTGCTCTTCCATGGGTGAGTTACAGTGACAGATTGTGGTCTGTCTGTTAATCCCTGGATGGATTACATTGACAGAGTGGGGTCTGTCTGCTCTTCCCTGGGTGAGTTACATTGACAGAGAGGGGGTCAGTCTGCTCCTCTGTGTGTGCGTTACCTTGACAGAGTGTTGTCAGTCTGCTCTTGTCTGTCTGAGGTAGTTGGACAGAGTGGGGTCAGTATACTCTTCCTTGGGTGGGTGACATTGACAGAGTGGGGTCAGTCTGCTCTTTCCTGGGTGGGTTACATTGACGGTGTGCGGTCAGTCTGCTCTTCCTGGGTGTGTTACATTGACAGTGTGGGGTCAGCTAGCGTTTCCCTGGGTGGTTTACATTGACAGAGTGGGGTCAGCTAGCGTTTCCCTGGGTGGGTTACATTGACAGAGTGGAGGTAGTCTGCCCTTGTTGTTTAAGTTTGATTAACAGAGTGGGGTCAGTCTGCTCTTCCTGGGTGTGTTACATTGACAGAGGGGTGTCAGTCTGCTCTTCCCTGGGTGTGTTACATTGACAGAGTGGGGTTCGTCTGCCCTTGGTGTGTAAGTTAGTTTGACAGAGTGGGGTCAGCCTGCTCCTCCCTGGGTGGGTAACATTGACAGAGTGGGGCCGGGCTCCTCTTCCCTGGGTGTGTCATATTGACAGAATGGGATCAGTCTGTTCTTCCCTGGGTGGGAGACATTGCCAGAGTGGTGTCAGTTGGCACAACCCTGGGTTGGTTGCATTGACAGTGTGGCGTCAGTCTGCTCATCCGTTGGTGTGTTTCATTGACAGAGTGGGGTCAGTCTGTCTTGCCTGTGTGAGTTAGTTTGCCAGACTGGGGTCAGTCTGCTCTTCCCTGGGTGTGTTACATTGACAGAGTGGGGTCAGTGTGCTCTTCCCTGGGTGTGTTACATTGATAGAGTGGGGGTCAGTCTGCTCTTCGCTGGGTGAGTTACTTTGACAGAGTGGGGTTAGTCTGCCCTTGGTGTGTAAGTTTGATTGACAGAGTGGGGTCAGTCTGCTCTTCCCTGGGTGGGTAACATTGACAGAGTGGGGTTCATCTGCCCTTGGTGTGTAAGTTAGTTTGACAGAGTGGGGTCAGTCTGCTCTTCCCTGGGAGGGTAACTTTGACAGACTGGGGTCGGGCTCCTCTTCCCTGGGTGTGTTGTGTTGACAGGGTGTAGTCAGTCTCCTCTTCACTGGGTGAGTTACTTTGACAGAGTCGGGTCAGTCTGCACTCCCTGGGTGTCTTACATTGACAGAATAGGGTCAGTCTGCTCTTGTCTGTGTTAGTTAGTTTAACAGAGTGTGATCAGTCTGCTCTTCCCTGGGTGAGTTACATTAACAGAGTGGGGTCAGTCAGCTCTTCCCTGGGTGGAATACATTGACAGAGTGGGGTCAGACTGCTCTTCCCTGGGTGTGTTACATTGGCAGAGTGGGATCATTCTGCTCCTCCCTTTGTGTGTTACACTGACTGAATGCGGTCCGTCTGCTCTTGCCTGGGTGTGTAACATTGACAGAGTGGGTCAGTCTGCTCTTTCCTGGGTGGCTTACTTTGACAGATTGGTGTCAGTCTTCTCTTCCCTGGGTGGATTACATTGACAGTGTACGGTCAGTCTTCTCTTCCCTGGGTGGGTTACATTGACAGAGTGGGGTCAGCTGGCGTTTCCCTGGGTGTGTTACATTGACAGAGTGGGGTTAGTCTGCCCTTGGTGTGTAAGTTTGATTGTCAGAGTGGGGTCAGTCTGCTCTTCCCTGGTGGGGTTACATTGAGAGAGTGGGGTTAGTGGGCGCCTGACTGTGAGAGTTATTTTGCAGAGTGGGGTCAGTCTGCTCTTCGCTGGGTGTGTTACATTGATAGAGTCAGGGTTAGTCTGCGCTTCCATGGGTGTGTTACATTGACCGATTGGGGTCAGTCTGCTTTTACCTGTGTGAGTTAGTTTGACAGAGTGGGATCATTCTGCTCTTCCCTGGGTGGGTAACATTGACAGAGTGGGGTTCATCTGCCCTTGGTGTGTAAGTTAGTTTGACAGAGTGGGGTCAGCCTGCTCCTCGCTGGGTGGGTAACATTAACAGAGTGGGGTCGGGCTCCTCTTCTCTGGGTGTGTCATATTGACAGAATGGGGTCAGTCTGTTCTTCCCTGGGTGGGAGACATTGCCAGAGTGGTGTCCGTTGGCACATCCCTGGGTTGGTTGCATTGACAGTGTGGGGTTAGTCTGCTCATCCGTGGGTGTGTTTCATTGACAGAGTGGGGTCAGTCTGTCTTGCCTGTGTGAGTTAGTTTGCCAGACTGGGGTCAGTCTGCTCTTCCCTGGGTGTGTTACATTGACAGAATGGGGTCAGTGTGCTCTTCCCTGGGTGGGTTACATTGACAGACTGGGGAAATCTGCCCTTGAGTGTGAGTTATTTTTTACATGGAGGTCAGTCTGCTCTTCCCTGGGTGGTTTACATTGACAGAGTGGGGTCAGTGTGCTCTACCCTGTGTGTGTGACATTGACAGAGTGGGATCAGTCTGCTCTCCCCTGGGTGTGTACATTGACAGAGCGGGGTCAGTCTGCTCTTCCCTGGTGGGGTTACATTGACAGAGCAGGGTCAGTCTGCTCTTCCCTGGTGGGGTTACATTGACAGATTGATGTCAGACTTCTCTTCCCTGGGTGGGTTACATTGAAAGTGTGCGGTCAGTCTGCTCTTCCCTGGGTGGGTTACATTGACAGATTGTTGTCCGTCTTCTCTTCCCTGGGTGGGTTACATTGACAGATTGGTGTCAGTCTT
>NC_083442.1:4150452-4157952 GCF_020745735.1 Hemiscyllium ocellatum | reverse complement strand
GTTCCTCAGATGCTGCCTGACCTGCTGTGCTTTTCCAGCGCCACTCTGATCTCAGCTCTGGTTTCCAGCATTTGCAGTTCTCACTTTTGCATAAAATACTTATAGTCTGGGCTCAGGCACAGATACGTTTGATCAGTAACTTCAAGTCTCTTTTTTCCTTTCTCTCTCTCTTGCAGTAAGTCTAGTGGTGATTCTAATCTTAGTTAGAGGCAAGTGTGGTTTGGCTAAAAGCACCACTCGTTATCTGGTGGCTATGACAACGTCGGATCTGCTATTCATTGCTTTCGAAATCGTACTTTGCTGGTTTCCAACATATTATTATCCACGGTGTTTCCTGGACATCACTCCTGTGTGTAGTGTCATCTATGTACTGACCTGCTGGGCCATTGATTGTTCTGTCTGGTTCACCGTTACTTTCTCCTTTGATCGATTTGTCACCGTTTGTTTTCGTCAGATGAAAACTAAGTATTGGACAAAGACTACTCCAATTAGGGTTCTAGCAACAATCTGTATTTTCTTTTTTTTAAAAAATATTCCCAACTATTTTCGATATAATCCTGGAAAGATCATCAACAATGTTCCATTGTTCTGTTCTACCTGGCTCAGTTACTATACTGACCGCCGGTGGGTAAGTTTTCAATACTTTGAGCGATTTTTAACATCAATGCTCCCATTTACTTTTATTCTCTTTCTTAATGTTCTGACTGTCAGACACATCTCTGAGGCCATTACGGTGCGTAAGGGACTCAGGGGTCAGAGAAAAATAGAGAATGACCCAGAGATAGAGAGCAGAAGGAAATCTGTGACATTACTCTTTGCCATATTTGCAAGTTTCATACTTCTCTGGTTGCTGGATATTTTGCGTTTCTTCCGTGTCGCACATTCCTTGGATTCCGCTGCTTTTGATATTTTTTCACAAGCCTCATATATGCTGCGGGACCTGAGCTGCTGTACCAATGCACTTGTTTATGTGGTGACACAGAACAGTTCCAGAGACCAGTTAAAGCATGCCCTGAAATATCCAGTTATAAAAATAATCCAATTGATGAATAAATCCAAGTAACAGAGAGTAAACATTAAAGGCAGCAGATAATGGAATGAGGGGTCCAGGTGAGGAATGGACTGACAGGAGAAGGAGGAACAGCAATACGGTAACACTCCTTTCCTAATGGGCAAGGAATGATTCCATCTGAGGAGCGAAACCAAAGAGACTGGAGGAGCAAAACAGTGGGAAGTGTTGTCAGCAATCAGCAACCGTTAATAGAAAGCTGGATAACAAAAGTATAACTGAAAGAGGAATCAGACATGCACAGAATAACATCATCCCCAGCAACCAGTTGTCAGTGAGAGAACCAGATACAAGGTCAATGACCTGGAGGCAAGTATCATCGGTCACTGCAGGCCGGAGTGGGAACAGCAATGGCAGGCTCCTGTCCTCACGGAATTCACTCATCCACTCATCTGGACACAACTAAATAAAAATGGGAATGTTCCTATTCCACAGAGTAATATACTGTAAATAATCCGTGTCTTTTGATTACAGATGTATTTTCAGCAATGATTTCCTTTCTCTGGTTCCATTCCCTTCCCCCCGGCCTGATGCTGATATCACTCCCTCTCTTTATTTGGTTCTTTCCACCAATCAGCCGCTGTGTTGGTGGGGAATCCATGGCCCAGTCAGAGGGCTCAGTGACAGACCGGATCCGACACTGGGGAATGGGGTTGGATGTGACAGATGACCCGACCCCCCTCAGTGCTGCCATGAGAAGGTTTTGTGGCTCTCACTGACTCCATTGGGCTCAGTGGGAACTGACTCTGGGTGAACTCTGTTTGCTTGGGCCTTCATAATGGAGCCTGGGGTCAATTGAAAGATCGATGGACCATCAGCAAGGATTATGTTTCCATCTGTAAAACAGCTCCTAAAACCCAACCTTGTATCAGCTCCTGATTGGCCGGTCTGATCAAGGTCCTGTTTAACACTGAGGTAAACCTCCTTCACTGTTCACTACCCCACCACCATATTTGGAGCCATCTGTCACCTTCCTGACCATCGGAGACAAGCAGGAGGCTGGAAGAACCCAGCAAGCCAGGCAGCATCAGGAGGTGGAGAGGTCAATGCTTCGGGAGTGGGGGTAAGGGGAGCTGCTGATAAAGGGTGGGGGTGGGGGAGGGCTTTGGGTGGGGAGAGGGACGGAATGCTGAGGTGAACATAGGTAGAGGGTACGGCCTGATCGGTCAATGGGAGGAACGAATCCAATTGGTGGCAGGGAGGGGTGGAAGGGAGGGGGAGGGGTTGGAAAGGGAGTTGGTGGATGGGGAGGGAGGGTATTTGAAATTGGAGAACTCAATGTTGAGTCCTCCGGGCTGTAGGCAGCCCAGGTGGAAGATGAGATGTTGTTCCTCCAATCTGCGATCTGATTCACTGTGGCAAGGCCTCACTGGACCTTGTATTGGTTAATGGGCCTGGCCAGCTGACTGACCTTTCACTAGAAACAGTGATCACAACTCCTTCAGTTTAAGATCGCGATGAATAAGGATAAGTCAGGACCTTGTGGGAAGGTACTGAATTCGGGGAGGGTAAATTAAGACACTATTAAGTAGGAGCTAGGGAGAGTAAATTGGAGGAGCTGTTATTGAGCAAGTCCACATTTCCCATGTGGGAGTTGTTTAAAGACCTGCTGATCAGACTTCAGAATGGGCATACTCCACTACGGAGGAAGGACAGGGATGGCAGGGGACTGTTATACCAGGTCCAGTTATTCTGAAGACCATCTGTGGGAACATTTTAAATAGTCCGAAACATTTTAACACCATTTTTACCATTTAATTTTGTTCCGTTTCTCAATATTCTGACAGTGAGACAAATCTATGAGGTAGTAAGGTTGTAATAGACTGATGGGTCAGAGAAAATTGGAGAATGACCCAGAGATAGAGAATGGACAGAATTCTATGATCTTGCTCTTTGCCATATCTGCCAGATTCATATTTCTGTACAATCAGACTGATACAATCCACCCTGATAAACAGTGTGTCCTCTGCTGTCAGTGAACCATCCCCAATTCTAACAGATACAAACTCTCTGAATCCATCTGAGCCCATCCTGACCAGGGGAAGGACAACTCTCAATACGAGTCCCACTAAACCCACCTACCCATCATCTCCATCAATCCCATGCAAGGGGGTTTGAACAAAAACACAACAAACAAATGCCCTATACCCAACTGAAGCAGACACAGTTTCTCAGGTCAGTAGAATAGCTCAGTGTCAAGCTCGGACAGTGGAGATCTCTCTGCTGGGCAAACCAGTGGCACGTCATCTCAGCCTCTCTCTCTCTGACTCTCTCTGTGTCTGTCCTTCTTGTGTTTAAAGTGATACAATGCCACCTTGCTGCACCACTGCACAAGCAGCAGATTTCTTTTTCTCTGGGATAATTTGCTCCTGTCCCTGTTCACTCCATTATCTCTAAACTGCAGTCCCTGGTCCCTGTCCAAATCAATCCAAACAATAACAAAAAGAAATAGAGAGGGATAAGAGTTTGGATTGTTTCATTTTTCTAAGCCTGCGTAATATATTCAGGGAGAACCCTCAGGATTTGATGGGGACAGATGCAGAGTGCCAAGCTGCTCTCGGTCAGTATCAGATGGTCAGCTGTCCTCTCACTGTCCTGAGCTCTGTTCCATGTTCCTTCTCACCTGCCTATACCCCCCCTGTTCACTTGTATCATCCTCCTGATGTTCCATTGGAAATACATGTGTTCATTCTAACAGGTTTAAACTCATTTGGGCAGTTTAGGCAGCTGTGCTTTTCCAGCACCATTCTAATCCACAAACTAGTTTCCAGCATCTGTAGTCATTGTTTTTACCTCATCAAACTGATTAAGGTCAAACCCAAGCTCAACAAGCTTGCTACCTTCACTTGTTCATTTCAGTTTCATTGATTTGTGTAAAATTGTTGTGTCCCTTTGGATTGTAGCAGGGTGCTGTGCCTGCTCTGGGTGTGAAACTACATCTTTGTGTCTGTGTGTATTCCAAGGCTGGGTCCAGTGGGGGTGGGGGAAGGACAGGGACAGACCTGGGCTAAACCATTGAGCTGCTGCTTTCTCCCACACACCATTCTAATCCCACAAAGATGATTGTTGGTGTGACCTATACCAGGGGGAGGTGTGTTCCAGGTAGTGGGAGCTGGGAGCTGACTGGATGAACTGAGGTTGGGGAGGAGATGGGGTTTGAGTGACAGACCCAGGGGTATTTAAACCCGGCTCAGTCAGCCATTATCCTAAGTATGTAAGTTAGCTCACTGAGCTGGAAGGCATGTTTTCAGATGTTTTGTCACCATACTAGGTAACACCATCAGTGAGAGTCCCCGGTGAAGCGCTGGTGGTATGTCCCCCCTCTCTATTTATATTGGTCTCTTAAGGTGGGTGATGCCATTGCCGGTTCTTTTTATCAAGCGAAGGGAAATAGGATTTAAATCAATGTTTTTATTGATAGAGTTCTGGTTAGAATGCCATGCCTCGAAGAAACAAGCAGCTATAAATAAAGAGGTGGGAAATCCCATCAATGCTTCATTGGAGACTCAGACTGTGGGTGTATCTCTCCCTCCCTCTCTGTGTGAGACTGTGGGTGTATCTCTCCCTCCCTCTCTATCTGAGACTGTGGGTGTATCTCTCCCTCCCTCTCTGTGTGAGACTGTGGGTGTATCTCTCCCTCCCTCTCTGTGAGACTGTGGGTGTATCTCTCCCTCCCTCTCTGTCTGAGACTGTGGGTGTATCTCTCCCTCCCTCTCTGTCTGAGACTGTGGGTGTATCTCTCCCACCCTCTCTCTCTGAGACTGTGGGTGTATTTCTCTTTCTCTCTCTCTCTCTCTCTCTCTCTCTCTCTCTCTCTCTCTCAGACTGTGGGTGTATCTCTCTCTCGCTGTGTGAGACTGTGGGTGTATCTCTCTCTCGCTGAGTGAGACTGTGGGTGTATCTCTCACTCCCCCTCTCTCTGAGACTGTGGGTGTATCTCTCACTCCCCCTCTCTCTGAGACTGTGGGTGTATCTCTCACTCCCTCTCTCTCTGAGACTGTGGATGTATCTCTCCCTCCCTCTCTGTCTGAGACTGTGGGTGTATCTCTCTCTCGCTGTGTGAGACTGTGGGTGTATCTCTCTCTCGCTGTGTGAGACTGTGGGTGTATCTCTCACTCCCACTCTCTCTGAGACTGTGGGTGTATCTCTCACTCCCTCTCTCTCTGAGACTGTGGGTGTATCTCTCCCTCCCTCTCTGTCTGAGACTGTGGGTGTATCTCTCCCTCCCTCTCTCTCTGAGACTGTGGGTGTATCTCTACCTCTCTCTCTGAGACTGTGGGTGTATCTCTACCTGTCTCTCTGAGAGTGTGGGTGTATCTCTCCCTCTCGCTGTGTGAGACTGTGGGTGTATCTCTCTCTCTCTCTCTCTCTGAGACAGTGGGTGTATCTCTCCCTCTCGCTGTGTGAGACTGTGGGTGTATATCTCTCTCTCTCTCTCTCTCTCTCTGTCTCTCTCTCTCAGACTGTGGGTGTATCTCTCTCTCGCTGTGTGAGACTGTGGGTGTATCTCTCTCTCTCTCTCTCTCTCTCTCTTTCTCTCTCTCTCTCTCTGAGACTGTGGGTGTATCTCTACCTCTCTCTCTGAGAGTGTGGGTGTATCTCTCCCTCCCTCTCTCTCTCTGAGACTGTGGGTGTATCTCTCTCTCTCTCTCTCTCTCTCTGAGACAGTGGGTGTATCTCTCCCTCTCGCTGTGTGAGACTGTGGGTGTATATCTCTCTCTCTCTCTCTCTCTCTCAGACTGTGGGTGTATTTCTCTCTCGCTGTGTGAGACTGTGGGTGTATCTCTCTCTCGCTGTGTGAGACTGTGGGTGTATATCACTCTCTCTCTCTCTCTCTCTCTCTCTCTCTCTCTCTCTCTCTCTCTCTCTCTCTGATACTGTGGGTGTATCTCTCCCTCCCTCTCTGTCTGAGACTGTGGGTGTATCTCTCCCTCTCTCTGTGTGAGACTGTGGATGTATCTCTCCTTCCCTCTCTGTGTGAGACTGTGGGTGTATCTCTCCCTCCCTCTCTGTGTGAGACTGTGGGTGTATCTCTCCCTCCCTCTCTGTGTGAGACTGTGGGTGTATCTCTCCCTCCCTCTCTGTGTGAGACTGTGGGTGTATCTCTCCCTCCCTCTCTGTCTGAGACTGTGGGTGTATCTCTCCCTCCCTCTCTGTCTGAGACTGTGGGTGTATCTCTCCCTCCCTCTCTGTGTGAGACTGTGGGTGTATCTCTCCCTCTCTCTGTCTGAGACTGTGGGTGTATCTCTCCCTCTCTCTGTCTGAGACTGTGGGTGTATCTCTCCCTCCCTCTCTGTCTGAGACTGTGGGTGTATCTCTCCCTCCCTCTCTCTCTGAGACTGTCGGTGTATTTCTCTCTCTCTCTCTCTCTCTGAGACAGTGGGTGTATCTCTCCCTCTCGCTGTGTGAGACTGTGGGTGTATCTCTCTCTCTCTCTCTCTCTCTCTCTCAGACTGTGGGTGTATCTCTCTTTCGCTGTGTGAGACTGTGGGTGTATCTCTCCCTCCCTATCTGTCTGAGACTGTGGGTGTATCTCTCCCTCCCTCTCTGTGTGAGACTGTGGGTGTATCTCTCCCTCTCTCTCTGTCGGAGACTGGGTGTATTTCTCTCTCTCTCTCACTCTCTCTCTCTCTCTCTCTGAGACTGTGGGTGTATCCCTCCCTCTTGCTGTGTGAGACTGTGGGTGTATCTCTCTCTCTCTCTGAGACTGTGGGTGTATCTCTCCCTCTCGCTGTGTGAGACTGTGGGTGTATCTCTCTCTCCCTCCCTCTCTCTCTGAGACTGTGGGTGTATCTCTCCCTCCCTCTCTGTCTGAGACTGTGGGTGTATCTCTCCCTCTCTCTGTGTGAGACTGTGGATGGATCTCTCCTTCCCTCTCTGTGTGAGACTGTGGGTGTATCTCTCCCTCCCTCTCTGTGTGAGACTGTGGGTGTATCTCCCTCTCCCTCTCTGTGTGAGACTGTGGGTGTATCTCTCCCTCCCTCTCTGTCTGAGACTGTGGGTGTATCTCTCCCTCCCTCTCTGTCTGAGATTGTGGGTGTATCTCTACCTCTCTGTCTGAGACTGTGGGTGTATCTCACCCTCTCTCTGTGTGAGACTGTGAGTGTATCTCTCTCTCTCTGAGACTGTGGGTGTATCTCTCTCTCGCTGTGTGAGACTGTGGGTGTGTCTCTCCCTCCCTCTCTGTGTGAGACTGTGGGTGTATCTCTCCCTCCCTCTCTCTGAGACTGTGAGTGTATCTCTCTCTCGCTGTGTGAGACTGTGGGTGTGTCTCTGCCTCTCTCTGAGACTGTGGGTGTATCTCTCCCTCTCGCTGTGTGAGACTGTGGGTGTATCTCTCTCTCTCTCTCTCTCTGAGACTGTGGGTGTATCTCTCTCTATCTCTGAGACTGTGGGTGTATCTCTCCCTCCCTCTCTATCTGAGACTGTGG
>NC_083442.1:4140452-4145452 GCF_020745735.1 Hemiscyllium ocellatum | reverse complement strand
CCCTCCCTCTCTCTCTGAGACTGTGGGTGTATCTCTCTCTATCTCTGAGACTGTGGGTGTATCTCTCCCTCCCTCTCTGTCTGAGACTGTGGGTGTATCTCTCCCTCCCTCTCTGTGTGAGACTGTGGGTGTATCTCTCCCTCTTGCTGTGTTAGACTGGGGGTGTAGCTCTCTCTCTCTCTCTGAGACTGTGGGTGTATCTCTCCCTCCCTCTCTCTCTCTGAGACTGTGGGTGTATCTCTCCCTGCCTCTCTGTCTGAGACTGTGGGTGTATCACTCCCTCTCGCTGTGTGAGACTGTGGGTGTATCTCTCTCTCTCTCTCTCTCTCTGAGACTGTGGGTGTATTTCTCCCTCTCTCTGCGACTGTGGGTGTATCTCTCCCTCTCGCTGTGTGAGACTGTGGGTGTATCTCTCTCTCTCTCTCTCTCTCTCTCTCTCTCTCTCTGAGACTGTGGGTGTATTTCTCCCTCTCTCTGAGACTGTGGGTGTATTTCTCCCTCTCGCTGTGTGAGACTGTGGGTGTATCTCTCTCTCTCTCTGAGACTGTGGGTGTGTCTCTCCCTCCCTCTCTGTCTGAGACTGTGGGTGTGTCTCTCCCTCCCTCTCTGTCTGAGACTGTGGGTGTATCTCTCCCTCCCTCTCTGTGTGAGACTGTGGGTGTATTTCTCTCTCTCTCTCTCTCTCAGACTGTGGGTGTATCACTCTCTCGCTGTGTGAGACTGTGGGTGTATCCCTCCCTCCCTCTCTCTGAGACTGTGGGTGTATCTCTCCCTCTCGCTGTGTGAGACTGTGGGTGTATCTCTGCCTCTCTCTGTGTGAGACTGTGGGTGTATCTCTCCCTCCCTCTCTGTCTGAGACTGTGGGTGTATCTCTCCCTCTCTCTGTGTGAGACTGTGGGTGTATCTCTCCCTCTCTCTGTGTGAGACTGTGGGTGTATCTCTCCCTCTCGCTGTGTGAGACTGTGGGTGTATCTCTCTCTCTCTCTCTCTCTGAGACTGTGGGTGTATCTCTCCCTCCCTCCCTCTCTGTCTGAGACTGTGGGTGTATCCCTCTCTCGCTGTGTGAGACTGTGGGTGTGTCTCTCCCTCTGTCTGAGACTGTGGGTGTATCTGACCCTCTCGCTGTGTGAGACTGTGGGTGTATCTCTCTCTCTCTCTCTGTCTGAGACTGTGGGTGTATCTCTCCCTCTCTCTGTGTGAGACTGTGGGTGTATCTCTCCCTCCCTCTCTGTCTGAGACTGTGGCTGTATCTCTCCCTCTCTCTCTCTGAGACTGTGGGTGTATCTCTCCCTCTTGCTGTGTGAGACTGTGGGTGTATCTCTCTCTCTGAGACTGTGGGTGTATCTCTCCCTCCCTCTCTGTCTGAGACTGTGGCTGTATCTCTCCCTCTCTCTCTCTGAGACTGTGGGTGTATCTCTCCCTCTTGCTGTGTGAGACTGTGGGTGTATCTCTCCCTCCCTCTCTGTCTGAGACTGTGGGTGTATCTCTCCCTCCCTCTTTGTCTGAGACTGTGGGTGTATCTCTCCCTCCCTCTCTCTCTGAGACTGTGGGTATATTTCTCTCTCTGTCTATCTCTCTCTCTCTCTCTCTCTCTCTCTCTCTCTCTCTCTCTCTCTCTCTCAGACTGTGGGTGTATCACTCTCTCGCTGTGTGAGACTGTGGGTGTGTCCCTCCCTCCCTCTCTCTGAGACTGTGGGTGTATCTCTCTCTGAGAGTGTGGGTGTATCTCTCCCTCTCGGTGTGTGAGACTGTGGGTGTATCTCTCTCTCTCTCTCTCTCTCTCTGAGACTGTGGGTGTATCTCTCCCTCCCTCTCTGTCTGAGACTGTGGGTGTATCTCTCCCTCCCTCCCTGTCTGAGACTGTGGGTGTATCTCTACCTCTCTCTCTGAGAGTGTGGGTGTATCTCACCCTCTCTCTGTGTGAGACTGTGGGTGTATCTCTCCCTCTCGGTGTGTGAGACTGTGGGTGTATCCCTCTCTCTCTCTCTCTCTCTCTCTCTCTGAGACTGTGGGTGTATCTCTCCCTCTTGCTGTGTGAGACTGTGGGTGTATCTCTCTCTCTCTCTCTGAGACTGTGGGTGTATCCCTCTCTCGCTGTGTGAGACTGTGGGTGTGTCTCTCCCTCTGTCTGAGACTGTGGGTGTATCTCTCCCTCCCTCTCTCTCTGAGACTGTGGGTGTATCTCTCTCTCTCTCTGTGTGAGACTGTGGGTGTATCTCTCCCTGCCTCTTTTTCTGAGACTGTGGGTGTATCTCTCTCTCTCTCTGAGACTGTGGGTGTATCCCTCTCTCGCTGTGTGAGACTGTGGGTGTGTCTCTCTCTCTGTGTGAGACTGTGTGTGTATCTCTCCCTCCCTCTCTCTCTGAGACTGTGGGTGTATCTCTCCCTCTCGCTGTGTGAGACTGTGGGTGTATCTCTCCCTCCCTCTCTGTCTGAGACTGTGGGTGTATCTCTCCCCCCCTCTCTGTCTGAGACTGTGGGTGTATCTCTCCCTCCCTCTCTCTCTGAGACTGTGGGTGTATCTCTCCTTCTCGCTGTGTGAGACTGTGGGTGTATCTCTCTCTCTCTCTACCTCTCTCTGAGACTGTGGGTGTATCTCTCCCTCTCGCTGTGTGAGACTGTGGGTGTATCTCTCTCTCTCTCTCTCTCTCTCTCTGAGACTGTGGGTGTATCTCTCCCTCTCGCTGTGTGAGACTGTGGGTGTATCCCTCTCTCTCTCTCTCTGTCTGAGACTGTGGGTGTATCTCTCCCTCTTGCTTTGTGAGACTGTGGGTGTATCTCTCTCTCTCTCTGTCTCTCTCTGAGACTGTGGGTGTATTTCTCCCTCTTGCTGTGTGAGACTGTGGGTGTATCTCTCTCTCGCTGTGTGAGACTGTGGGTGTATCTCCCCCTCCCTCTCTCTCTGAGACTGCGGGTGTATGTCTCCCTCCCTCTCTGTCTGAGACTGTGGGTGTATCTCTCCCTCTCTCTGTGTGAGACTGTGGGTTTATCTCTCCCTCTCTCTGTGTGAGACTGTGGGTGTATCTCTCCCTCCCTCTCTGTCTGAGACTGTGGCTGTATTTCTCTCTCTCTCTCTCTCTCTCAGACTGTGGGTGTATCTCTCTTTCGCTGTGTGAGACTGTGGGTGTATCTCTCTCTCGCTGTGTGAGACTGTTGGTGTATCTCTCCCTCCCTCTCTCTCTGAGACTGTGGGTGTATCTCTCCCTCCCTCTCTCTCTGAGACTGTGGGTGTATCTCTCCCTCCCTCTCTCTCTCTGAGACTGTGGGTGTATCTCCCCCTCCCTCTCTCTCTGAGACTGTGGGTGTATTTCTCCCTCTCTCTGCGACTGTGGGTGTATCTCTCCCTCTCGCTGTGTGAGACTGTGGGTGTATCTCTCTCTCTCTCTCTCTCTCTCTCTCTCTCTCTCTCTCTCTGAGACTGTGGGTGTATCTCTCTCTCTCTCTGAGACTGTGGGTGTGTCTCTCCCTCCCTCTCTGTGTGAGACTGTGGGTGTATCTCTCCCTCCCTCTCTGTGTGAGACTGTGGGTGTATCTCTCCCTCCCTCCCTGTGTGAGACTGTGGGTGTATCTCTCCCTACCTCTCTCTCTGTGACTGTGGGTGTATTTCTCTCTCTCTCTCTCTCTCAGACTGTGGGTGTATCACTCTCTCGCTGTGTGAGACTGTGGGTGTATCTCTCCCTCTCGCTGTGTGAGACTGTCGGTGTATCTCTGCCTCTCTCTGTGTGAGACTGTGGGTGTATCTCTCCCTCTCGCTGTGTGAGACTGTGGGTGTATCTCTCTCTCTCTCTGAGACAGTGGGTGTACCTCTCCCTCTCGCTGTGTGAGACTGTGGGTGTATCTCTCTCTCTCTCTCTCTCTCTCTGAGACTGTGGGTGTATCTCTCCCTCCCTCTCTGTCTGAGACTGTGGGTGTATCTCTCCCTCTCTCTGTGTGAGACTGTGGATGGATCTCTCCTTCCCTCTCTGTGTGAGACTGTGGGTGTATCTCTCCCTCCCTCTCTGTGTGAGACTGTGGGTGTATCTCTCCCTCCCTCTCTGTGTGAGACTGTGGGCGTATCTCTCCCTCCCTCTCTGTGTGAGACTGTGGGTGTATCTATCCCTCCCTCTCTGTCTGAGACTGTGGGTGTATCTCTACCTCTCTCTCTGAGACTGTGGGTGTATCTCTCTCTCTCTCTCTCTCTCTGAGACTGTGGGTGTATCTCTCCCTCCCTCTCTGTCTGAGACTGTGGGTGTATCTCTCCCTCCCTCCCTCTCTGAGACTGTGGGTGTATCTCTACCTCTCTCTCTGAGAGTGTGGGTGTATCTCACCCTCTCTCTGTGTGAGACTGTGGGTGTATCTCTCCCTCTCGCTGTGTGAGACTGTGGGTGTATCTCTCTCTCTCTCTCTCTGAGACAGTGGGTGTATCTCTCCCTCTCGCTGTGTGAGACTGTGGGTGTATCTCTCTCGCTCTCTCTCTCTCTCTGAGACTGTGGGTGTATCCCTCCCTCCCTCTCTGTCTGAGACTGTGGGTGTATCTCTCCCTCCCTCTCTGTCTGAGACTGTGGGTGTATCTCTCCCTCCCTCTCTGTGTGAGACTGTGGGTGTATCTCTCCCTCTGTCTCTGTCTGAGACTGTGGGTGTATTTCTGTCTCTCTCTCTCCCTCTCTCTCTCTCTCTCTCTCTCTCTCTCTGAGACTGTGGGTGTATCCCTCCCTCTTGCTGTGTGAGACTGTGGGTGTATCTCTCTCTCTCTCTGAGACTGTGGGTGTATCTCTCCCTCTCGCTGTGTGAGACTGTGGGTGTATCTCTCTCTCTCTCTGAGACTGTGGGTGTATCTCTCTCTCGCTGTGTGAGACTGTGGGTGTGTCTCTCACTCTCTCTGAGACTGTGGATGTATCTCTCCCTCCCTCTGTGTGAGACTGTGGGTGTATCTCTCCCTCCCTCTCTTTGTGAGACTGTGGGTGTATCTCTCCCTCCCTCTCTGTCTGAGACTGTGAGTGTATCTCTCCCTCTCGCTTTGT